>NC_084750.1:7282967-7312967 GCF_033978785.1 Entelurus aequoreus
GTCTCCTCTCCTTACCCAAATACACAAACGTCACTCCCAGAAACATTTCATGTCTCTGGGAAGAACACACACAAATCTTGCCAGAGAACTCTCCAGAAATTCCGACTCCATTCCAACCTCCACTCCAGGGGTGTCCAAAATGCGGCCTGGAGACCACTTGAAAGATTATTCTAGAGACAAACAAACATGTCCCCGATGGAAAAAAAGACATGACCTAATAAACGGAGACAAAAGGGAACCGGCACAAGTCCCAGAAAACCAAAACGGCCGATGACCTGTGCGTCTTACTGTGTGTCTTACTGTGCGTCTTACTGTGCTTCACATGTGTCTAACTCAAGGCGCAGGGACTAGATTTGTAGTGGCCTGCCATATCATTTTATAAAGTCTGCCTTATCATTTTAAGTGGCTCGCCAGTCATTTAACTTGGTCCGCCACGTTATCTTGTGTGGCCCACGACATTTATTTCATGTGGCCTGCCATATCATTTACGTTGCCCGCCACATTTTGTGTGGTCCACGACATTATTTGTTATGGTCTGCCACATCATTTAAGTGGCCCGGCTCGTCATTTTGTGGCCTGCCTTGCAATTTAATGTGGCACGTCATTTAAAATGGCCTGCCACATCATTTTATTTGGTCTGCCACATCATTTTATGTGGCACAGCACGTCATTTACATGGCCTGCCACATTTTATTTGGTCTGCCAAATCTTTTTATGTGGCCCAACACATCATTTACATAGTCTGCCACATCATTTTATGCAACCCAACACACCAAATGTATGTGGCCCACCACATTATTTTATTTGGTCTGCCACATGAATTCATGTGGGCCCTACATCTTTTTATATGGCCCGGCACGTCATTTACGTGGCCTGTCACCTCATTTTATTTGGTCTGCCACATCACTTTATGTGGCCTCTCACATAATTTAAGTGGCTGGCGCGTCATTTATTTTACCTACCACATTATTTTATTTTGTCTGCCACATCATTTTATGTGGCATGTCAATTATGTTTCCCCGGCACGTCATTTATGTGGCCTACCACATAATTTTTTTTGATTTGCAACATCATTTTATGTGGCCCGGCACATCATTTATGTGGCCTGCCACTTCATTTTATTTTGTGTGCCACGTCACTTTATGTGGCCCAGCACATCATTTACGTGGCCTGGGACGTAATTTATGTGGCCTACCACTAATTGTATTTGGCCTGACATTTTATTTCGTCTACCACGGCATTTTATGTGGCCCGTCACCTCAATTGTGTGGCCTGCCACATAATTTTTCAGGGTCCGGCACATCACTTTATGTGACCCGGCACGTCAATTATGCTGCACGTCATTAAGTGGCCTGCCACTTCACTTCATGTGGCCCGGCACATCATTATGTGGCCAACCACATACTTTTATTTGGTCTGACATTTTATTTAGTCTGCCACTTCATTTTATATGGCCCGGCACGTCATTTTTTTGGTTTGCCAAATCATTATATGTGGCCCGGCATCTCATTTATGTGGCCTGCCACATAATTTTTTTGGTTTGCCGCATAATTTTTCAGGGTCCGGCACATCATTTAGATGGCCTGCCACTTTATTTCATTTTGTGTGCCACATCACTTGATGTGGCCTGGGACGTCATTTATGTGGCCTACCACATAATTGTATTTGGTCTGACATTTTATTTCGTCTGCCACACCATTTTACGTGCCCCAGCACCTCATTTATGTGGCCTACCACATCATTTTATTTGGTCTGCCACATCACTTTATGTGACCCGGCACGTCAATTATGCTGCCCGGCATGTCATTTATGTGGCCTGCCACTTCATTTATGTGGCCCAGCACATCATTTATGTGGCCCGGCACGTCATTTAAGTGGCCTGCCACATAATTTTTTTGGTCTGCCAAATCTTTTTATGTGGCCCAACACATCATTTACATGGTCTGCCACAGCATTTTATGCAATCCGCCACACCAAATTTATTGGCCCACCACATCATTTTATTTGGTCTGCCACATGAATTCATGTGGGCCCTACATCTTTTTATATGGCCCGGCACGTCATTTATGTGGCCTGTCACCTCATTTTATATGGTCTGCCACGTCACTTTATGTGGCCTGTCACCAGTGTTGGGTTAGTTACTGAAAACCAGTAACTAGTTACAATTACTAGTTACTTAATTTCAAAAGTAACTCAGTTACTAACTCAGTTACTTACATCAAAAAGTAATGCGTTACCGTGAAAAGTAACTATTTAGTTACTTATTTTTTTCTTCTTTTTTTTAAAGCTTCATTAATGCCCTTTTAGCCTTCATTTCAGTACTGTTATTGCACTGGAGAATAATACCATCTGTTCATCAACTTGACATACATTTTTATTTTCCTTTTAACATAATTAATGAAAAACAGTGCAACATAAAAAGGCATTTCTCCTTTCTTTAAACCTGGACCAATGACAATTAATAAAAAACAACTTAAAGCGCAACATAAGAAGGCACATCATCTTCCTTGAAACATAGATAGTGAAATAAAGCCTGACATCTGGAGTGATGCTGCTGTCTTCCACACTTGGAGCCATGGATTGTAGAATCCTTGTTTTCAGTGGCAGGATCATTGACACAGATGGTGAAGTTTCAGTGCTCAGTGGAGATGTAACACTTTTGAGGGGTTTAAGCACCTGGAGGACCTCCTCTGCCACTCTCACATCATCAGACAGGTTGATGATGTCTTTGACATTTGTCTGCAGGGTGTTGTGGGTCAATGCAGAGTATATAGCTGCCTGCTGCTGCAACATATCATAAGTGGAGTTCCACTTCGTTTGGACGTCATGTATGAGCTTTATGAGTAGGCAGCTTTAGCATTTCTTGCTTTGTCTTAAGTACATGAGCAGCTGTTGTGCTAGGAAACCTCCTTCCTGATCCAGTCTGCTGTGATGAAGTGAGCGCTTATCGTCACACAGTTTCCCTGGAACGTCCACCAGTCTGTCGTGAGCGCGACAGATGATGCTCGGGATAGTTCATCCACACCTTTTTTCTTCTCCTGCTCATAAAGATCTGGCACAATCTTATCGCTGAAGTGGGTGCGCGACGGGATGTCGTAACGTGGCTCAAGCACGTTCAGCATGTGTTTAAAACCCTCGTTTTGCACGACGGAGTCTGCACCTATAAACACACCGATTAAATGGCGCGGGGCGTTGAAGCTCCTCCGTTACTCCGCTCGCCATGACCACGCTGTGTGTGGACTGAACGTGCATGCGAACAACCTTTTTGTTTTGTTTTATATATCAAACCGCGGATCACGTGTGTGCCTCCCCTTCCCATACCCACACCCGGACACACACACACACGCCTCTTTTCTTCTCTCCGGCGTGTGACAGGGGAAGATTTAGAAGAACGACACCGCAGCGCATCTGTTTCTAGCCGATACTACATAAAAAATAACGTAAAATAACGCAGTAACGCATCATGTAGTAACGGTAACTGAGTTACTGAATATAAAAAAATAACGCGTTAGATTACTAGTTACCGCCGAAACTAACGGCCTGTCACATAATTTATGTGGCTGGCGCGTCATTTATTTTGACTACCACATTACAGTTTTTTTCCATCGCTAACAAGCGCTTACCTATACTTAAAATACTTTTACTAAACTCTTAACACAGACTTACACCTACAAAACACAATTGGCCAAATACAGTAGATCATTTTCTTCTCAAAAGCACATTTTGTTAACTATATACTAACTCTTCATTTCAAAATAGAAGACATCTTTCTCTGCACACATTAACTTTACCCAAACACTGGACATCTGACTAAAAATTAAATTACTCTTTCAAAGAATAACTCTTGTTTTCACTTCACAAGGAACATGCAGCCAATCAAAGTACACCAGGGGCCGTACTTATCAAGCTTCTCAGAATTACTCCTAAGAAGTCTGCTAAGAGTTGACTTAAGAGTAAATAAATTCTTCGCTGAAAGCTGCACTTAAAAGTTAGTTATCAAGCGTCTTACTCACACTTTCAGCGAAGTGTAGGACTGAATCTTAAGTGTCACACTCAGAGCTGAATTACGACATTACTATGTGCCGTAAATGGAATTTTAGGTGACGTCATTTCTGTGTCCATAGAAATGACCAATCACGAAAGGGAATCCGTTGTCTAAGAATAAAGAAATATCTTGGAAATATTTAAGTGGACAATGGGAGTGTATATTTTGACAAACAACAAAATAATACAAAACAAACTAGTCCCCGCCGGCACTCACGCTACCGCTCCCTCTCTTCTGTCGCCCACACACTCACTGACGTCACTCACCTCACGGCCACACACACATGCTACTGTCAGAACATTTTCTTTCCAATTCATTAATTAGGCAACTAATTTGAAACTGGTGTGGGTGGCTCTATATATACTAGCCCACTGCAGCCACATGCAGAAATCAACATGGAATCGAAAAGTATTAAATCTGTGACAAAAATAATACCCGCTCTGTCTAAACGATACCGTTTGATCAGCTGCTCGTCATCAAACAAATCCAGAACATCGTTCCGCTCCCTGAATGTTCGCGCACGTCCCTCTCGCCTCAGTGCCGTCCCCTGCTGGCAACTCCTAACCACTTAAGACACCTCTGAAGGTCTCTTAAATATCGTGGCGAGTAGGAGTGATTCTTAGACTTAAGAACGTTGATAAAAAGCTTTTATTCTTAAGTTTGAGAGTAGGACTAAATTTCGCAAATTCTCAGGACTTAAGTGTAAAATGGCACTCTAAGAAGCTTGATAAGTACGGCCCCAGGTTTCAAAATACTGGCTATTGTGGACATTACAAAAACTGCATAGACTTTTATGTTTCAGTTTTACAGGTATTTGCATGCAAAATATGCAATCCACAGTTTTTTACGCCTAATTTTTTTGGTTGGGAACTGTATATCCACATGTAATGTTCACATTCAAAAGCATTCCAGTAAAAAGCGAATCAGTTTTTTTTTCTTTACTGTTTACTACAGGAGGTATAGTAGAAATACTGTTTAAAGTATGATACAACAGAAAACGTTTTACAGTATTGTTTACAGCAAAGTTAACAAAATATCCATGAACAGAAAAGCAACAGCAAAAAGCCCAGTAAAAAGGGAGAACTAAAAAAAATTCCTTTACAGTATCTAATCCCTGCGATCTTCAGGGTTAGGCCACAAGTTTTCATCCACATCGCATCTGATGTTATCCAAGGCGATACACCTTGGATAAAACCGCTTGGAATGCCTGATCCACCCTTGACAATCATCAACTGTGATGTCCCTGCAGCCAGCATCCATGGCTTCAAGGAGGGACAACTGGTCATGTGGCTGATGGTCTTAGACTTTCCACCTCCGTGTAGAAAAGAACTCCTCTATGGGGTTGAGGAAAGGTGAATAGGGTGGAAGAAATAGACAAATCAGTCTTGGGTGGACCTCAAACCACGCTGTAACTGCTTGCGAGTGATGAAAGGCCACGTTGTCCCAGGTGATAACGAAGGTCCTCCTGTTTTCACCCTCCTGATCCTGCTCCGGAACCAGGCGCTGGTGGAGATCATCGAGAAAAGCAAGGAGGCGCTCAGTGTCGTAAGGTCCAACCTGACACTTGTGGAGGAGTGATCCTGCATTTGAAATTGCCGCACACATAGTGATATTTGCCCCTCTCTGTCCAGGAACATCAACTGTGGCCCTTTTTCCAATGACATTTCTTTTTGGCCAGATTAAATCCTGCCTCATCCACGTATACGAATTCACGAGGGGCCTGGTTGGCCTCCAATTCCATAACTCTCTGAAACAAAATGTATGTAAATCATGCCATTATAGTACTATATACCATACAGCAGGGGTCACCAACCTTTTTGAAACCAAGAGCTACTTCTTGGGTACTGATTAATGCGAAGGGCTACCAGTTTGATAGACATTTAACACGCGAAGTCCCAGAGAAGGGTCAATTGACATTTTTACCTAGAAAACACACAAGAGGGTCATTTGACCCCTAGTCCCCCCTGTGGACACTCCTTTTGTTATGAAAATGTGGCTGTTAGTGGCACACGGCAGGGGGCCACTTGAGCCTGTGTGGGGGAGGGGACCTTACAGCTCAAGCTTTAGTTCTGAGGTAGGTTGTGTGTGTTTTTGCAAGGATCAACAGAATGAAGGGATCAACACTCTGACATTTATTGTTAAAAAAAATACAAAACAAAACATATTTACAAAGAATGAAAAAGCAACTGTTTTCCCAGTTTTGGTGTGGAGGGTTGTTGCAGAAGCAATTGTTATTTTTGTGTGCCAAAAATAGTTTAAAAAAAAAAATTTACAAAGAAAAAAGCATATTTACAAAGAATGAAAAACCATGTCCATGTAAACGTGACTGACATACATTTGAGCAGTCACTCACAATCCTGGCACTGCCATTGCTCCTTTCGGCATTTCCCACATGTATAATTTTTCTGTCTACCTAGACAAACTGCCCCTAACAGCCTCATTACCATAACAAAATGAGTGATTAGTGTATTCGGGAAAAGCGTCGGGCCAAATGACCCCTCTCTGGGTCTTCTAGGTAGACAGAAAAATGCTGGGACTTCTAGTGTTAAAGAAATTGCCAGAAATAGCCAATTTGCTCAATTTACCTTTAACTCTGTTATTAATAATTAATGATATTTACACTTAATTGAACGGTTTAAAAGAGGAGAAAACACCAAAAAAATTACAATTAAATTTTGAAACATAGTTTATCTTCAATTTCGACTCTTTAAAATTCAAAATTCAACCGAAAAAAAGAAGACAAACTAGCTAATTCGAATCTTTTTGAAAAAATTAAAAAAAATAATTTATGGAACATCATTAGTAATTTTTCCTGATTAAGATTAATTTTAGAATTTTGATGACATGTTTTAAATAGGTTAAAATCCGATCTGCACTTTGTTAGAATATATAACAAATTGGACCAAGCTATATTTCTAACAAAGACAAATCATTATTTCTTCTATATTTTCCAGAACAAAAATTTTAAAAGAAATTCAAAAGACTTTGAAATAAGATTTAAATTTGATTCTACAGATTTTCTAGATTTGCCAGAATAATTTTTTTGAATTTTAATCATAAGTTTGAAGAAATATTTCATAAATATTATTCGTCAAAAAAACAGAAGCTAAAATGAAGAATTGAATTAAAATGTATTTATTATTCTTTACAATAAAAAAAATAAATTTACTTGAACATTGATTTAAATTGTCAGGAAAGAAGAGGAAGGAATTTAAAAGGTAAAAAGGTATATGTGTTTAAAAATCCTAAAATCACTTTTAAGGTTGTATTTTTTTCTCTAAAATTGTCTTTCTGAAAGTTATAAGAAGCAAAGTTAAAAAATTCATGAATTTATTTAAACAAGTGAAGACCAAGTCTTTAAAATATTTTCTTGGATTTTCAAATTCTATTTGAGTTTTGTCTCTTAGAATTAAAAATGTCGGGCAAAGCGAGACCAGCTTGCTAGTAAATAAATACAATTTTAAAAAATAGAGGCAGCTCACTGGTAAGTGCTGCTATTTGAGGTATTTTTAGAACAGGCCAGCGGGCTACTCATCTGGTCCTTACGGGCTACCTGGTGCCCGCGGGCACCGCGTTGGTGACCCCTGCCATACAGTACTGTAACCTATTACTGAGTAGGTTACCTACTTGAAAAGTGCAAAGCTTATAGAACTGTACATTGAATTGAATATCCACACTATACCTGGACATATTGTTGCCGTAGCACCTTGACTCGCTCACTGTTCCTCTCAAAGGGAACAGTGTAGAGCTGTTTCATCCGCACTCTGTTTGGACAATGTCCGCGTAATGGTTGCGAGGCTGATGCTATTGATATTGTGAAATATCTCTTGGTCCTCCAAAATTCTGCTTTGAATCTCATGCAGTTTAATTGCGTTATTTGCAACAACCATATCTACTATGGCAAGCTCTTGTTGATGATTAAGGAGCTTTCCTCTTCCCCCAGAGGGAGGAAGACGTTGCATTCTTTTGAGGGACAAAAAAAATCAACATATGCATTACTGCAGACCTGGGCCGGATGCGGCCCGCGGGCCGCATCCGGCCCTTTGTGCGTCCCTGTCCGGCCCGCGTGAGGCCAATTATAAATTACAAAATAAATTTTAAAATGTATCTATGTCGAGTGTGCAATACAACGGTGCTGCTTTTGTTTTGAAAATCGTTATTTGTATTACTTCCGTGTGGACGTACGCGTGTGCGTGATTGTGAGTGAATGTGAACAGCTGCAATCACAAATTACAAAATAAAGTTGAAAAAACATCTATGTCGTGCGCGCAATACAACTGTGCTGCTTTTATTTTGAAAAGTATTACTTATGGGCGTATGTCCGTGTGTAACCTGCGAGTGAAGGTGCACATGCAGCGACAAGTGATGCACGGTTTACACCCGAGACGCTAAAAAGAGAAAAGTTGATGACGAATGGCGTGTTTTCAACAAGACTTGGACTGCCAAGCAACGTTCCCTCTAAGGTGCGCGCCTGCGCAATTGCGCACTGCTCAAGCGTCCGCTGCGCACAGCAAATATATGCCGCGCACCAAATCAAATCCCATCTGAATTCTAAACAAAATAAACATATGTATTCTATGTAATTTTGCAATGCAACTTTGAGTGACAGTGACAACAAGCGGCCCTAACGGTGTTCGTCAACACCGTTCAATTGAACACCGTTCAATTATTGTAACGTCTATCTATCGAGATGCTTCGAGGACAGGAATTATATCGATCACTTTATTGAGCAAAACTGTTTATATTCGGACATAACCACACCAAAAACATGAGTAAAACACTTCTATCTCGAAAAACTAGTCATTTTCTGCCGTACAAACCAGGCCAAAACCAACTTGTCATGTGTCACCAACACGCATACCACTAAACCACTGGTGCGTTTATGGCCACACAAAAAGTCGGACAACTCAAACACCACACAAAGTTACACTATGACTCCTCAGTCATACGTGTGCTTATTTTACTGTCATTTATTATTAATGTTAATTTATTTATATTAGTCATGGAATGCTGTTACACACACTATGTTGAAGTATTACTATTATTATTAATTATTATTATTATTATTATTGTTATTATTATTTATCTTACGGTATATATCAAAAATAATATTGAGCAAAATTTAATTGAAATATTGTCGATGTGGCCCTCCAGCAGTGTCCGGGTTGCTCATGCGGCCCCCGGTAAAAATTAATTGCCCACCCCTGCATTACTGTATGGCCTCATTGACATGTCAAGTGAGAATACCGTATTTCCTTGAATTGGCGCAGGGAATATAGTATTCGCACGTCTAGAATTACTGCCGGGTAAAACTCGTTTCTCAAAATAATTAACGCATGCTTGGCCTTATCGCCGGTTTATTATTGAAGCCGGATCAAATTCGTTTCGCAAAATATTAATTTTATTATCGCATGTCTATAATTTTCACCGGGTCAAACTCGTTTCGCAAAATATTTAGCATATGTCTAGAACTTCCACCGGGTCAAATTCGTTACGTCACGAGTGACGCATCTGTCCTCATTTTCAAAATGGAGGAAGCTGCTTTCAGTAGTTTACAATCCCACAAAGGGAAAAAGATAAAGAGCTATTCAGTAGGATTTAAGGTCCAAGCTATTGAATACCGGTACAGTATGCTAAAGAGAACAGTAAGCAGCTATGTTTTATTAATGTACCGTAGCTGCGTGTGTGAAATACTGTATAAGTCATTAAATGACTCCCGCCTCCTGGTGGTAGAGGGCGCTGCCGCGCTAGTGATCCTTCTTGCGACTTCCGGTACTGCAGAAGAAGTGAACACACGCAGCAAGAGATTATTTTTCTTCCTTCTAACATGGAGGATTACATACCGGTATCTAAAATAAAACAGTTTTCTAAACTGGACTTTCAATGGAAGCAGGAGGTAATAATTAAAGGAATATCTCCATCGAGACAGAGACTTTTAAAACGGAAAAAAGAAAATAATGAAGACTTCTATAAACAAGTTATCGATGCTTTTGGTCAGAAGGAGCTGCAAATGGACTCCATTTATAAGTACAGGTAAGACCATAATAACGTTTTTTTTAATTAAATGTGCTTTTCATGACGGTACGCTTACATCACACTCAAAGCGCACGTCTAAATTTTATGGATTCCTCTTGGTAAACGCCGGAGTGAGAAGAGGTTTTAAAATAATTACCGCATGCACGGCCATCCCGCCGGTTTCGGGTAAACGCAGGAGTGACAGGAGGTTTTAAATTAATTAACGCCCCTGCGGCTATTCAAGGAAATACGGTAGAAACAATCCATGTAAAATGCAAACTTACCTGTTGGTTTGTTGAAAGATGCGTATAATTGACGCAACCGTTGACCGCCCCAAATTGGGCTGTACTCTTTCACCAGCCTCCCTTAGTGAAAGACCGTGGTTTATCACATGGTCAATGATAGTGGCACGAATTCCATCACTCACTACTGCCCTTGTAGCCCTTAGAATGCCACCACCACGCATTCTTATACCTCTACCTTGCCCTCTCCTCAGGCCTGCTCTTCTCCCTGGACCTGCTCCTCTCACTACTCCTGCTCCTCTCACTACTACTACTTTTAGTAATGCCATTGATTCTAAGCCAGAGTGGAATCAGCTGTGGTTGACCCAATATACGCAACATACATCAGCTGTGTGTCAATTATTCAATTGTTTTTTTATTATCAGCTGGGATATATTGTTTTAGAACTGATATTACTGTATTACAGAAGCAGAGGTTTTTATATTGTATCTAAGGTTTGGAATATTGTGTTTGCAATTGTGGGATGTTGTGTGTTAACATTTGTAAATAATACAAAAACAATCCGTAATTTTGTTTGGAGGTATAGCTTGTCTGTTAAGAAAATGTAAGCATTATATAAATGTGTTCACTGACTGCATATTGTGTGAAAACAACATGAAATGTGTGAATGGTATGGCCACAAAGGACCGATGTTGTGCTAATGGTGTTTAGAGTTTTGAAAATGTGACTACTGTTTAGAAAAACGCTTGTTAGCGACTGAAAAAAACTGTAAATGAATTATTGACCCATTCAAGGCTGCAAAATACTTCACATCAAATATTCCACTTTGAAATATTTTGGAGGAAAAAATATTCAATATTTTGTTTGTTTACCACATAAAAAAAACTATTTTCTTTGACAAAAATGCTGTTTTTACCCAAAAAACAATAATGAATAATAACCATTTTTTTAATGAACTATTGACCTTTTCAAGGCTGCAATTCACATCAAATATTCCACTTTGAAATATTTTGGAGGAAAACATATTGAATATTTTGTGTGTTTACCACATAAAAAAAAGTTTTCCTTGCCAAAAAGGTGGTTTTTGTTCAAAAAATAATAATGAATAGTAATAAAAAAAAAAATTATGAATTATTGACCTATTCAAGGCTGCAAAATACTTCACATCAAATATTCCACTTTGAAATATTTTGGAGAAAAAAATATTCAATATTTTGTTTGTTTACCACATAAAAAAAACTATTTTCTTTGACAAAAATGCTGTTTTTACCCAAAAAACAATAATGAATAATAACCATTTTTTAAAATGAATTATTGACCTTTTCAAGGCTGCAATTCACATCAAATATTCCACTTTGGAGTAACAAATATTGAATATTTTGTGTGTTTACCACATAAAAAAAGTTTTCCTTGCCAAAAAGGTGGTTTTTGTTCAATAAATAATAATGAATAGTAATAAAAAAAAAATTATGAATTATTGACCTATTCAAGGCTGCAAAATACTTCACATCAAATATTCCACTTTGAAATATTTTGGAGAAAAAAATATTCAATATTTTGTTTGTTTACCACATAAAAAAAACTATTTTCTTTGACAAAAATGCTGTTTTTACCCAAAAAACAATAATGAATAATAACCATTTTTTTAATGAATTATTGACCTGTTCAAGGCTGCAATTCACATCAAATATTCCACTTTGAAATATTTTGGAGGAAAACATATTGAATATTTTGTGTATTTACCACATAAAAAAAAGTTTTCCTTGCCAAAAAGGTGGTTTTTGTTCAAAAAATAATAATGAATAGTAATAAAAAAAAATTATGAATTATTGACCTATTCAAGGCTGCAAAATACTTCACATCAAATATTCCACTTTGAAATATTTTGGAGAAAAAAATATTGAATATGTTGTGTGTTTACCACATAAAAAAACGGTATTATTTGAAAAAAAGGAGGTTTTTGCTCAAAAAATAATAATCCATCCATCCATCCATTTTCTACCGCTTGTCCCTGAATAATAAAAAAAATGTTTAATTACTTATTGACCTATTCAAGGCTGCAAAATACTTCACATCAAATATTCCACTTTGAAATATTTTGGAGAAAAAAATATTCAATATTTTGTTTGTTTACCACATAAAAAAAACTATTTTCTTTGACAAAAATGCTGTTTTTACCCAAAAAACAATAATGAATAATAACCATTTTTTTTAATGAATTATTGACCTTTTCAAGGCTGCAATTCACATCAAATATTCCACTTTGAAATATTTTGGAGGAAAACATATTGAATATTTTGTGTGTTTACCACATAAAAAAAAGTTTTCCTTGCCAAAAAGGTGGTTTTTGTTCAAAAAATAATAATGAATAATAATAAAAAAAAATTATGAATTATTGACCTATTCAAGGCTGCAAAATACTTCACATCAAATATTCCACTTTGAAATATTTTGGAGAAAAAAATATTCAATATTTTGTTTGTTTACCACATAAAAAAAACTATTTTCTTTGACAAAAATGCTGTTTTTACCCAAAAAACAATAATGAATAATAACCATTTTTTTAATGAACTATTGACCTTTTCAAGGCTGCAATTCACATCAAATATTCCACTTTGAAATATTTTGGAGGAAAACATATTGAATATTTTGTGTTTACCACATAAAAAAAAGTTTTCCTTGCCAAAAAGGTGGTTTTTGTTCAAAAAATAATAATGAATAGTAATAAAAAAAAATTATGAATTATTGACCTATTCAAGGCTGCAAAATACTTCACATCAAATATTCCACTTTGAAATATTTTGGAGAAAAAAATATTGAATATGTTGTGTGTTTACCACATAAAAAAACGGTATTTTTTGAAAAAAAGGAGGTTTTTGCTAAAAAAATAATAATCCATCCATCAATCCATCCATTTTCTACCGCTTGTCCCTGAATAATAAAGCATTTTTTTAATTACTTATTGACCTATTCAAGGCTGCAAAATACTTTACATCAAATATTCCACTATGAAATATTTTGGAGAAAAACATATTGAACATTTTGTGTTTACCACATAAAAAAAAATGTTTTCTTTGACAAAAAGGCGTTTTTTTTCTCAAAAAAATAATGAATAATACTTTTTTAAATTAATTATTGACCTATTCAAGGCTGCAAAATACTTCACATAAAATACTACACTATGAACTATTTTGGAGTAACAAATATTGAATATTTTGTGTGTTTACTACATAAAAAAACTGTTTTCTTTGACAAAAAGTTTTTTTTTCTTCCCAAAAAACAACAAAGAATAATACAATTTTTAAAAATGAATTATTGACCTATTCACGGCTGCAATGAACATCAAATATTCCACTTTGAAATATTTTGGAGGAAAACATTTTGATTATTTTGTGTTTTTACCACATAAAAAAAAAGTTTTCCTTGCCAAAAAGGCAGTTTTTGTTCAAAAAATAATAATGAATGATGTATTTTTTAAAATGAATTATTGACTTATTCAAGGCTGCAAAATACTTCACATTAAATATTCAACTTTGAAATGTTTTGGACAAAAACATACTGAATATTTTGTGTATTCACCATATAAAAAATAGTTTTCTTTGACATAAAGGCCAAAAAGCAAAATAATGAAAAAAATAAAACAACTTTTAATTGACAGATGGATTTGAAAATGATCTCGAGACTTAAGCGCTGAAAGTAAAAAACAAAGAAACAAAAAGCACTTTTATGAATGTGGACTTTTTGATCCCTAAGAATATTAGTGGGATTTTTACTTTTTAACTGTCATGGCCCAAAAAATAATAATGAATCAAAATCAATGTTATGAATTATTGCCCTATTCAGACTCCATTTACTTCAATTGAAATATTCCGCTTTGAACATCTTTTTTCTGAAAATATTGCATTTTTTTGTGTGTTTGCCATAAAAAACAGGGTTTTAACAAAAAGGGCATAAACATAAAAGATGGAGGGAAAAAAACAAAAAAAACTTTATATTGACAGATAGACCTGAACTTGATCCGAAGGCTTGTTTTTCTTTAACATTTTTAATGACTGAGACCCTTCTGACTCCCTCAGACCGAACTTTATACACAGTGTTACTGTTCAAACTCTGATTATGTTACAGTAGCCAAAAATAGTAGATATACTTGTCAAATAAAATCTCAGCCTTGTTTTTACGGAATACTTAGGCCTACTACGCCACTGTATTTTGATGTCGGTTACTATGGTGGTACTTGGAGAGCCAAACGTTTTCTGAGGTGGTACTTTTGTGATAAAAGTTTGCCCTAACGGTTAACAAAAATCTATACATTTTATTTTTTATTAGGGACCGAGTCCCTTTGGGACAGAGGACCCTATTGTATTTCTAGCGTTTTATTATTATACCGCCGCCTCTTTGAGCTGTAATTTGACCCCCTTAACATGCTTCAAAACTCACCAAATTGGACACACTGGCGAAAATTGCGATCTAATCAAAAAACCAAACTCAAAATTGCGCTCTAGCGCCCCCTAGGAAGAAAACACAGACAAAACTGCCTGTAGCTCCCAGTAGGAATGTCGTAGAGACATGAAACTAGACCTAGATTTCACACACTGACAACCCCCAGCAAAAATCAACAGGAAGTTTGCAATTCCCCCTTCAAAACAAAAGTTGTGTAAAAACAGTCACCTTTTTTCAAACATGATCTCCTCTGAGCGCGTTTGTCGTGTCGGCTTCAAATGAGCACAGGAGAGAGATTGAATCCTTCTGATTAAAAGTTGATGAAAGAGTTTTAATTACTGCTCCGGTTTGGATTTTATGAGCCGTCAAAGTTGGTCCCGTCCATCGCTGCTTGCAGCTTTAATTTTATTTAGATTTTTCATCTTTTGTACACCCCTGACTTAAAACATGGATAGCAAATTTGTCAAATTACAAGTTGATTCAATGTTATTGGACAAACATAACAACTTTAGAAAGCTGCAAAGATAATTTTTTAAGGAGTGAGACTAAACTGATGAGACTCTTGACAAAATAGTCCAAACAGGAAATGTGTTGGAAAAGTCGATAAATGGACTAAAAAGTGGTGAAAGCAGCAGTCCTGACAGCGTTAGGAGCATGGCCGGACCACAGGGGGATTCTGGGAGGATTCTTCCAACAAATATTAGCCTTATCCAAAGTGGCGCTGTGATTCCCCGGCGACTCGTCCTCGGAAACTCAAGTGGGAGACCATAAAGGAAAAACGTGTCCAGGGAGCGCCGTGTGTATTTATTTTAACTTCCAGGTCAAACGGAGGGCAAGGGTCAGCCGTGTTGTCCTAGCCGCTGGCTGTGAAGGATGAGAGGGGAGACAACAGCGCAAAGATCTTTTATTGCTGCCTCCATTCCCCCAAAAATCTTTGATCTGGAGTCGCCAATCCCACTTTTGTTGCTCGCATGTTGGGGCAGTCAAGGTGAGCAACTGAGACAATTAATGAGAAATAAAGTTCAGGATTCAGGATGCTTTATTATTGCCCATTCTTTAACATGTACAAGACACATAAGAACTGAAATGACATTTTCGGCACAGTCCCACTAAGAGCAGACGTACGTTTGACAAGACGGGACCGCCAACGGATCAGCCACTTACGGCGCTCCTTAAAAAAGGTGGGAAAAAGGTGATATTGGGAAAGGGGGGAAGAGTAAAAAATATCAGTCAAAGGCTGGACCCTCAGGATCGGTCCAGACTGAGTCCAAGGGAAAAAAACGTATTTGCCATAGCACACATAAACATGTTACATATAATCGCAACAACTCGCAACAGAGGGGGGGGGGGGAGTTGGGGCCCTGGAGGTCGACTGCTGCTATGAAGCGCTGCCAGCCGTCCATCACCCCGAAGGGGAATCAAGCGGTGGTGAAGGCGTGGGGTGGTGGTGGGGAGTGTGTTTGTGTATATGCCCATTGTCTTTGGGTGCAGTGTAGTTGTGTTCATAGGCCTGGGGTCGGTCTGCATGCTATGCAAGCAAAGTTCGACTTCCCTGGTGTCGTTGAGGAGGGAGGGAGGTCAAAAGTGTCCATCTTTGAAATTCCTCAGGTAATGATAAATAATACAAATAAAGTTCCATTTTCTAGAAAAGTGGCAATGTGTTTAAATTAAGCAGACATTTTTTCACTTTCATTGGTTCCGAGTGAAACATTTTTTTGTATGAAGTATTTGCAATATGATCCACAAAACTGTCATCCAGATTAGTTCAACTCATTTGTTTACATCATTCAGAAATAAATGTAGATTAATTATATATATATTTTTAAACATGTTGTGGAAGTTGCCTCCTAGCAGTACCACTGTAGACACGACACAAGAGCCAAGCCTGAAATTTTAACAAAGTTTTTAATGTGCATAGATTTGTGTCCAACTCTTTCTCCAGCAGAACGTGACCTTTTCAGTCACGTCCGTATCCTCTCTCTCCCCCTGCTCCCGGCCGCTTACTGTTAAAGACAACAGATGGTTAGATTAACACGTACCACCTGTGAAATCTAATCACCTGCCAGCCGTGTCTCGCCGTCAGCACTGCCACGCCCCCCCGTCTGATGGTGCTCTGTCCTCAGCGCCATGGACAGAGGCGGTGACCTTTGCTCCTGCAGGCAGCGCTGGCCACATCTCCCTCCACACATGTGTTTATTGGCTTTCAGACACATAAATGAAACAAGTTTTCAACCATGCATCAAATGTGCTCGTTCGTTTTCCCCCAACAAGTAAAATAAAAAATATTAAAGGAGCCATATGTAATAATGTGGCCAGAAATGGTACTGCCAACACAGTCAAAATTCTGTAGTTCCACTTTGAAAATCTTTTTGCTAAAAATGTTGCATTTTTTTGTGTTTGGCATGAAAATATATATATGTGGTCATTGTTAGTACTATCAGAAAACAAAGACTAAAACCAACTACAACCAACGCTAGCAATGGTTGTACTGGGGACAATAAGTAGAGCATGCTTAGCAACATAATGTACGCTCAAAACTAAAGAGGAGACATTTTACCAAGGTATGCCTATAGGCTACTGTTTCAAACCTTTCAGATTGCCATATAACTTGGTACATGTAGTCCAAAATATGCCAACACCAATTCTTTTATCATGTGTGTCTCCATACGTTTCACATTGCCATGATGACAGCCGTGCTAATGTTGGAACCCATTTCCTCAGCGTATCGGCATATTGAGAAGGAAATAGGCACTGACACTACCCATATCCACAGGTTTTATTTGTCGAAGATATATTTTGCCCTGTCAGTTGGATGACACATCGACATATAGGCTAACGGGCATATATTTCCCCCGTTAGCCTGTATGTCGGGCTAGCATGCTAAGCATTCGTTGCACAAACATACTAGCTTTGTTAGACAAGATCCTAGACTGTATTGGACAATATAGTTTACATACCAAACGTCTATTTCTATTTATTACAAGTAATAAGAAAACATAAATGCCAGACTTACCTATCAAGGAGGAAATTAGCAAGTTTGGTGTCAGATGAAAACATCTTCTCCGCCTTCAATCATCTCCATCTTTCAAAGGCATCCCCGATACAAATCCTCATTTTGTTCCTGGCTTTGTGGTGAATAAGTTGAGAATGGTAACGAGGCCTTTTAGATTGACTAAGGTCTGACATGTTTAGTAACTTTACCAGTGGACTTTCTAATTGGTCAAACAGGAGAGGGCGGGGCATCGAAATGAAAACAATAACAAGATTTCGGGGCTGTAAATCTTAATTTTGAAATGAGCATATCCCGGCTGAACTACCGTTATCAGTTATAGAAGTATTTCGAAAAGAACATGATTTAATAACGCTGTGGAAGTCTTCCTCCCGTGGGTTCACCTGATGCCGACAAACCCCCACAATAGCCCAGGTGTATGGTGTTAGCAATGTCTTTTTTATTTGGCAGCGCACACACGCTAGGAAAAACACCCCCAACTTTTCAGTTTTTCTGTTCTGTGCGTGTCTGCTCAGCAACTCCAACTCCGACAACTGTGTCTCGGTCCCGCTGCTGCTAATAAGCATGGCAGGTGATTGGATGATAAGCCCCAGCTGGGTAATCCAATCACCTCCCAGCTGTGCTTCGAGGCCGGCCGGTCCTTACACACCCCGCTCCGCGGCAGGCCCGCAGACCACGCCCCCCTCCACAAACGCCTTTTGACATATCAGGGCCATTTAATGATGACTTGACATGTCATTTCTACATATGGCACTTTTTAATAATAACAATAAAACAATAAAAATAAAGGAAGAAACCAATGACAGAAGTGTGTCCTGAATGGCCTGAGAGAAACATAGCAACCCACAAGCACACAAAAGGCTCATCAACCACCCACATTTCAATTGTGATTCAATCAGGGTTCATTTGGAGATCAGTCTCTCCTACATATCTCAGTTCTTGAAACTTTGCTGAACGTTGTCAGCCTGATCTTCTCCGGTTTGAAAAAAATACGGATAATGTTTTAATCCAGCGGGCGGGGCAAGAAGGCGCTGTTGCCTTCCAATTTAACACGATGAGTCTTCTCGCCAACAAAGTAGTGAACGCTACAAGATTATTTTTGGATTTGCTTCGGTGCTACCCCAAGTAGTCCACTTCGAGGATTTGGTGAAATATTTTCGCCAGTGACCAAAGATAAAGTATTAAACATTTGTGTCCAATAGCTGTTTAGGCATGAGCAGATGTATGAAATTGGCACCGATCACATATCGGTATTCCGTCATACATCTTCAGGCCTCGAATTTTAACCTTTTTTTTTTGTACATTTATATGTACATGTAGATGCTGTATTGGGACAGATCCATTAAGAGTTTGAGCAGAAATATGTCGTAAAGGAATTAACTATACACAACATTAAAAAAACCACAAGTAATATAAACAAAAACTTTGTGTTTACTTTATTAAAATAAAACCCAACGCAGTTTGGCTAATGAAGATGAAGTCTAATAAAAAAGCTATGTTCTTCTCTTGGTCCCGTACAACAGTTTGGCCAACAAAAATAAAGAGTGACACCTCTCACATCGAATACACAATCTTCACAACCTGCGTTCAATTCGATGAGAGGACAAAACATTTTAGCTTGTACTGATGTTATTTGAACACTGATACAGTTTGCAGTTAAATAAAGGAGGAGTGAACATCCCAGTAAACAAACTAAATACTTTCTAAACAAGTTGTGACAACGTTTACGACACATCGCCTTCTGCATGTTTCCTCACGCCATTAACTCTCAGTCACAGCAGCTGATGGACGCTGTATTGAGAAAATAAAAGCAACATCAAATAGCTTTCTCCTTTGCTGTATACTTTTAGTGTGGGGACAAGTCCGTCCGTCTCCAATATTGTCCACACCTGTCTCCATCTAAACACAGCAGTGTGCTCTTAAACGCACGCCAGAGAGCTTGGTTCGGTTTACTTTGTGTCGTTGGTCCGCCATGATTATCAAGCCAAACACTACGAGTGCGCATCAGGCTGACTTGGTGTTGCCTTAAATGCATTAATAAATGACGGGGATTCGGTAATGAAAATATTATACGGTATTACTAACCGTCGGGAATTTTATCGTGAGTTATCATTATACCGTTTATTGTTACATCCCTTGTTTATTAACTTGTAAAAATTCAAGGGCGGTCACGGCATGTTCTTGCCAAATGTTGGTAAATTTTTAGGGCATTGCGGCAAATGACAAGGGCGGTCGCGGCTTTTGCCGCAGTTGCCGTGGTTAAATTCGAGCCCTGCATCTTAGCTAGTCTGACCTTGGTGTAACACGTACGATGAGGGTTTGCCTAGCACAAATAGAAGACTCATGAACTCTACTTAAGATCTCTGTCCAGTTCTCCTCAGACAGACTCAGAATCAAATCCCCCTCCCAGAGTGACTTCATTGAAGTCAAAGAAAATTTGGTGATAAATATGTGTAACTGAGCCTTATAAAGTCGGAAGTGGTGTCAGAAACACGTCTAAAACTTGTCAGTCGGTAAGTCCGGGAACCTCGGGAAAGTGTAACCAACACAACTGTGGATCTGTAGATATCTAAAGAAATGTTGCTTAGGGAGTGAAAATTGGCAAATTGCTGAAAAATGCAAAAGTGTTGTCAGTGTATAAATCTTTAATGTTGTTGGTCGCCAGACTTGACCATCTATCAGAGAGGGAGGTAATGCATGATTAGCAGTGATGGGTGCAAGACTGGAAATAGTCTGTCAAACAAAATAGCGCTTAAACTGAACCCAGTAAATTAATTAACTAATAATGAATACAGTTACAAATGTGGTCATCCTTCTCTATTAAATTATATATATATATATATATATTTATTTTCAAACCGAAGCTACCAATTAGCATTAGCAATAAACACCAGCACTTTAGCACTTGGCACTTTTCTAGCACTAGTATGTCCTTTTGTTGCCATTTTCATGTACTGTACTTCCTGTTTTAGTCCTGCTTAGTAGGAGTTTTTATTATGTGATTGTATCTTCTCTGCCTCATGAAACTGTGACGTAGCTACGGGAAAGTAAGACTTACCCTGACCCTGATTCATGATTTTCCCTGCCCATTTCAATACCTCCAATTAATTTTCACCAACTCAGAGGCGATTGAGCAGCTGTTAATATAGTAGCACAAGTTAGTTAGCTCTCTGTGATCAATGCACCACTAAAAACAGTTCCTCGGCGTTAGCTCTTTTATAACAATATCGCTCATACTTGGTAAATATTCAGGTCACTTTTTGGATGTTTTTTGGAGCGGTTTTATGGGCGGGATATTGTACTCCCATTATCTGCATTGTTAGCCACCTCTTACTTGCCATATTTGACGACTTAGAATGCATTAAAAAAAGAACTTGTCCTACGTAGGTATTGTGAATGATAGGCAACATTCTAAAAGAAGTGCAGTAAAATGAATAGCAAGTTGGCCATTTTGTCAAAACATGGGTCTTTCGACCTTCGGGGCTATTTAATCCCAATTCCTGGTGTTTTTCCAGCGAGAAACCTTGGCGGCTTATCAAGCAATTGACTTATAAATTCGATCTTTTATTCATATTTTCATTTGATTTATGACACACTTGCCGTTAGAAGCAACTCTGAACACATCTTGGTAAAAAATTCCTCCACAAATTTGCCCTTCAAAATGACCCCCTTGACGACAAAGACCAGACCCTAAATCTGGCCCACCAGGCTCCTGATGCCCTGGCTCTGCTTTTGAAGCCACAAACCTCAAATCAAGCGTGTAAAAATATCGACGTTGTTTCACAATGATCTCACTTTCTGCCTGTCGTTTCCTGAGCCTGTGCGGGAACGTTTGCACCATCCGCAGCCTGCCAGTACGAGGCTTTGGAAGTTGGCCGGCAATGCTCTTTAGCGGATACACCTGGCTCGTTTGCAGCTAATAGCCTAATTGTAGCCCTTGGAGTTAATCAGCTCTTTCTTACCGCACTTGACCCAAAAATAGCACGAGAGCGGTGACGGGTCATAACTCTGAAAAGTTGAGCTGTCGCTGCAGTTAAAAGTCAACTTTTACTTTGAAATGTCTGCCACAAATAATTTATTCCATTCCTTCAGACCTTCCAATACGGACTTCGCCTTTGTTTGTGGCATCGTCATGGTTGACTATACAACAGTTATTTTTTATTTTATTTATTTTTTTTATATGTATACAAGTTACCTGAGAGCACACTGAATATGAAGCAAGCACTTTACAGATGGGGGAAGGAAGAAAAAAAAAACTTGTTGGGGAAAATATATATTTTGTGCGTTTGTCATATAAAAACAAAGGCTTTCTGTAACTTAAAGGGCATAAAACAAAATAAAAAAAATTGTGTCTGAAAGTTAATCTCAAGATTAAAGCGTGGGGGGGGAAAAAAAAAAAAGTGTAACATCACATTTTGACACAACACCGGCGGAAAGCGACAATCAATAAAAAAAACCAAGGAAACCGGAGTTTTGACCAGGAGAAGGCAGGGTCGGTAAAAAAAAAAGTAAATCCACGTCCCGGGGACGCGCGGACCTCCGGAAATGCGCGTCCTTTCTGATTTCAATGCGTAAAAAGACACAAAAAAGTTGTTAACGCCAACATTGTGGATGTATGTATGTATGTGTATATGTATGTATGTATGTATGTTTGTGTGTATATATATATATATATATATAGCCCTGCGATGAGGTGGCGACTTGTCCAGGGTGTACACCGCCTTCCACCCGATTGTAGCTGAGATAGGCTCCAGCGCCCCCCGCGACCCCGAATATATATATATATATATATATATATATATATATATATATATATATATATATATATATATATATATATATATATATATATATATATATACACTACATTTGAAAAGTTTGGGGTCACCCAAACAATTTTGTGGAATAGCCTTCATTTCTAAGAACAAGAATAAACTGTCGAGTTTCAGATGAAAGTTCTCTTTTTCTGGCCATTTTGAGCGTTTAATTGACCCCACAAATGTGATGCTCCAGAAACTCAATCTGCTCAAAGGAAGGTCAGTTTTGTAGCTTCTGTAACGAGCTAAACTGTTTTGAGATGTGTGAACATGATTGCACAAGGGTTTTCTAATCATCAATTAGCCTTCTGAGCCAATGAGCAAACACATTGTACCATTAGAACACTGGAGTGATAGTTGCTGGAAATGGGCCTCTATACACCTATGTAGATATTGCACCAAAAACCAGACATTTGCAGCTAGAATAGTCATTTACCACATTAGCAATGTATAGAGTGTATTTCTTTAAAGTGAAGACTAGTTTATAGTTATCTTCATTGAAAAAAGTACAGTGCTTTTCCTTCAAAAATAAGGACATTTCAATGTGACCCCAAACTTTTGAACGGTAGTGTATATTTTGTGTGTTTGTTAATAACAAAGGATTTCTGTAACTTAAAGGGCGTTAAACAAAATCAAAACAATTGTATCTGAAAGTTAATCTCAAGATTAAAGTGTTGGGAAAAAAAAGAAAAGAAAGTGTAACATCACATTTTGGCACAACAACGGCAAATAGAAACAAAAGAAAACACCGGCGGAAAGCGACAATCAATAAAAAAAAACAAGGAAACCGGAGTTAAATCGACGTCCCGGGGACTTCCGGAAATGCGCGTCCTGATTTCAATGCGTAAAACGACACAAAAAGTGTGTTAACGCCAACATTGTATATGTACGAACCCCGTTTCCATATGAGTTGGGAAATTGTGTTAGATGTAAATATAAACGGAATACAATGATTTGCAAATCCTTTTCAACCCATATTCAGTTGAATATGCTACAAAGACAACATATTTGATGTTCAAACTCATAAACTGTATTTATTTTTGGCAAATAATAATTAACTTAGAATTTCATGGCTGCAACACGTGCCAAAGTAGTTGGGAAAGGGCATGTTCACCACTGTGTTACATGGCCTTTCCTTTTAACAACACTCAGTAAACGTTTGGGAACTGAGGAGACACATTTTTGAAGCTTCTCAGGTGGAATTCTTTCCCATTCTTGCTTGATGTACAGCTTAAGTTGTTCAACAGTCCGGGGGTCAGCATTAATGGCGCCTTCACAGATGTGTAAGTTACCCATGTCTTGGGCACTAATACACCCCCATACCATCACACATGCTGGCTTTTACACTTTGCGCCTATAACAATCCGGATGGTTCTTTTCCTCTTTGGTCCGGAGGACACGACGTCCACAGTTTCCAAAAACAATTTGAAATGTGGACCCGTCAGACCACAGAACACTTTTCCACTTTGTATCAGTCCATCTTAGATGAGCTCAGGCCCAGCGAAGCCGACGGCGTTTCTGGGTGTTGTTGATAAACAGTTTTCGCCTTGCACAGGAGAGTTTTAACTTGCACTTACAGATGTAGCGACCAACTGTAGTTACTGACAGTGGGTTTCTGAAGTGTTCCTGAGCCCATGTGGTGATATCCTTTACACTGATGTCGCTTGTTGATGCAGTACAGCCTGAGGGATGGAAGGTCACGGGCTTAGCTGCTTACGTGCAGTGATTTCTCCAGATTCTCTGAACCCTTTGATGATATTACAGACCGTAGATGGTGAAATCCCTAAATTCCTTGCAATAGCTGGTTGATAAAGTTTTTTTTTAAACTGTTCAACAATTTGCTTACGCATTTGTTGACAAAGTGGTGACCCTTGCCCCATCCTTGTTTGTGAAAGACTGAGCATTTCATGGAATCTACTTTTATACCCAATCATGGCACCCACCTGTTCCCAATTTTGCTGTTCACCTGTGGGATGTTCCAAATAA
The DNA here is from genome assembly GCF_033978785.1 of Entelurus aequoreus. NCBI lineage: Eukaryota > Metazoa > Chordata > Actinopteri > Syngnathiformes > Syngnathidae > Entelurus > Entelurus aequoreus. The sequence continues at coordinate 7,307,523 of NC_084750.1, forward strand.
GTGTTTGATGAGCATTCCTCAACTTTTTTAGTATTTATTGCCACCTTTCCCAACTTCTTTGTCACGTGTTGCTGGCATCAAATTCTAAAGTTAATGATTATTTGCAAAACATTTTTTTTTTATCAGTTTGAACATCAAATATGTTGTCTTTGTAGCACATTCAACTGAATATGGGTTGAAAATGATTTGCAAATCATTTTATTCCGTTTATATTTACATCTAACACAATTTCCCAACTCATATGGAAACGGGGTTTGTATATGTTTATATATGTATACGTATATATATATATGTGTATACGTTTATGTATATATACATATGTATATACAGTCATGGTCAAAAGTTTACATACACTTGTAAAGAACATAATGTCATGGCTGTCTTGAGTTTCCAATAATTTTTACAACTGTTATTTTTTTGTGATGTAGTGATTGGAGCACATACTTGTTGGTCACAAAAAACATTCATGAAGTTTGGTTCTTTTATGAATTTATTATGGGTCTACTGAAAATGTGAGCAAATGTGCTGGGTCAAAAGTATACATACAGCAATGTTAATATTTGCTTACATGTCCCTTGGCAAGTTTCACTGCAATAAGGCGCTTTTGGTAGCCATCCACAAGCTTCTGCTTGAATTGTTGACCACTCCTCTTGACAAAGTTGGTGCAGTTCAGCAAAATGTGTTGGTTTTCTGACATGGACTTGTTTCTTCAGCATTGTCCACACATTTAAGTCAGGACTTAGGGAAGGCCATTCTAAAACCTTCATTGTAGCCTGATTTAGCCATTCCTTTACCACTTTTGACGTGTGTTTGGGGGTCATTGTCCTGTTGGAACACCCAACTGCGCCCAAGACCCAACCTCCGGGCTGATGATTTTAGCTTGTCCTGAAGAATTTGGAGGTAATCCTCCTTTTTCATTGTCCCATTTACTCTCGGTAAAGCACCAGTTCTATTGGCAGCAAAACAGGCACAGAGCATAATACTACCACCACCATGCTTGACGGTAGACATGGTGTTCCTGGCATTAAAGGCCTCAACTTTTCTCCTCCAAACATATTGCTGGGTATTGTGGCCAAACAACTCAATTTTTGCTTCATCTGACCACAGAACTTTCCTCCAAAGGGTCTTATTTTTGTCCATGTGATGTCAGATGAAACAAAAATGGAGCTGTTTGGCCTGGCTATGATATACAGGATGTACAGTACATGTATTTGGGGGCTTTTGGTGCAGAAAGAGGGCATTTTTTTGTGTTTTTGGCCCCTAAGAAGTATGACATTTATAAAGATGGCTCACACCAGGTGGAAAAGCCGAATCCCTTCCTGTAAAAGTGTGGTTTTCAACTCCTAATGATGATGTCAAGTGTCCTCCTGGGGATGTTTGATCAACATTCCATTATATTCTCAGCTGCTCGCTCTACAAATTCCACTGGTGTGACTCTGCCTGTGGTGTCTCCTTTTATTTCCTCCCCTAAACACATAACTCTGCGCACACAAACACGCACATTAACACATGTATGATTGGTTCAATATTTTCATCAGTCTTTCGTTATTCCTTCAAGCAGCTTTTCCAAAATGGCCCGAGTTGAGTAATATACAGAACCCAAAGCCAGTGAAGTTGGCACGTTGTCTAAATGGTAAATAAAAACAGAATACAATGATTTGCAAATCCTTTTCAACTTATATTCAATTGAATAGACTGCAAAGACAAGATATTTCACGTTCGAACTAAGAAACTTTATTTTTTTTTTGTGCAAATAATCATTAACTTAGAATTTAATGGCAGCAACACATTGCAAAACATTTTCACCTCTGTGTTACATGGCCTTTCCTTTTAACAAAATTCAGTAAACATTTTTTGAAGCTTTTCAGGTTTAGTTCTTTCCCATTCTTGCTTGATGTACAGCTTAAGTTGTTCAACAGTCCGGGGGTCTCCCTTGTGGTATTTTAGGCTTTATAATGCGCCACACATTTTCAATGGGAGACAGGTCTGGACTACAGGCAGGCCAGTCTAGTACCTGCACTCTTTTACTATGAAGCCACACTGTTGTAACACATGGCTTGGCATTGTCTTGTTGAAATAAGCAGGGGCGTCCATAATAAAGTTGCTTGGATGCTCCAAAACCTGTATGTACCTTTCAGCATTAATTGTGCCTTCACAGATGTGTAAGTTACCCATGCCTTGTGCACTAATACACCCCCATACCATCACAGATGCTGGCTTTTCAACTTTGCACCTATAACAATCCGGATGGTTCTTTTCCTCTTGGTTCCGGAGGACACAACGTGCATAGTTTCCAAAAACAATTTGAAATGTGGACTCGTCAGACCACAGAACACTTTTCCACTTTGCATCAGTCCATCTTAGAGGAGCTCGGGGCCCAGCGAAGCCGGCGGTGTTTCTGGGTGTTGTTGATAAATGGCTTTGGCTTTGCATAGTGGAGTTTTAACTTGCACTTACAGATGTAGCGAATAACTGTAGTTACTGACAGTGGTTTTCTGAAGTGTTCCTCAGCCCATGTGGTGATATCCTTTACACACTGATGTTGCTTTTTGATGCAGTGGGATCAAATCTCCGTATTATCGTCGCGTACGTGCAGTGATTTCTACAGAATCTCTAAACCTTTTGATGATATTACGGACCGTAGATGGTGAAAATCCCTAAACTCCTTGCAATAGCTGGTTGAGAAATGTTCTTAAACCGTTCGAAAATTTGCTCTCGCATTTGTTGACAAAGCGGTGACCCTCGCCCCGTCCTTGTTTGTGAATGACTGAGCATTTCATGGAAGCTGCTTTTATACCCAATCATGGCACCCACCTGTTCCCAATTAGCCTGTTCACCTGTGGGATGTTCCAAATAAGTGTTTGATGAGCATTCCTCAACATTCTCAGTCTTTTTTGCCGCTTGTGCCAGCTTTTTTTGAAACATGTTGCAGGCATCAAATTCCAAATAAAGTTTTCCAGTTTGAACGTTAAATATGTTGTCTTTGCAGTCTATTCAATAAAATGTAGGTTAAAAAGGGATTTACAAATCATTGTATTCTGTTTTTATTTACCATTTATACAACATGCCAACTTTTACAGGTTTTGGGGTTTGTACATACATACTAAAATATTGAATTGTGATTAATCACACTTTGTCCGGAGTTAACTCAGAATTGAACCTGCTTCATCTCTAAGAAGTGGACCTTAGATCATTTTCTCACACTATGAAGTTGGGACTTAACAATTTGTTTACTTTATGCAAATGTTTTTTCATGAGCTGTTATTACACTATAAGACGAGGCGCTCGTTATTTGCGCCTCACATCAAATAGCGCCGTTAAAAAGGATCTCCACAATCTTCATGTGAGACAAAAACACGCGTCTTTCTTTTTGATGTTTCTAAATAGTCCAAAAAAAACTGCTAGTAAGAGGCAGCCAACAATGCAGTTAGAATGTTTCCCTCTTAAAACCGCCATAAGTGTTGTATGCACATGCTGTGAGTGTATTTGTAGTGTAGTAACAGGTATGGTCATAACATGGAGTATTTTTCGTATTTCGCTCATTTTCAACATTACAGTAACTTCCTTCCTGGGCGCATTGATATCACAGAGCGCATATCGGCCTGGTCCGATATCCGGTAAGTCAGTTAACCGAACGACAAATGAAAATTAAGTCTGTGACTTTTCCAGCTTCGATAACCGGCATATGTAGGCGTTGCCACGGGTTACGAGAGCGGGTAACTCTTTACGACGTGCACATAATCTGTAATGAGGATAACCGCTGTAAAATGTCAGACGATTAGTATTACCGTATTGAATTAAAATGACAGATGTCCGATAATATCGGCCGATAAATGCTTTAAAATGTAATATCGGAAATTATCGGTATGGGTTTCAAAAAGTAAAATGTATGACTTTTTAAAACGCCGCCGTACGGAGTGGTACACGGACGTAGGGAGAAGTACAGAGCGCCAATAAACCTTAAAGGCACTGCCTTTGCGTGCCGGCCCAATCACATAATATCTACGGCTTTTCACACACACAAGTGAATGCAATTCATACTTGGTCAACAGCCATACAGGTCACACTGAGGGTGACGGTAAAAACAACTTTAACACTGTTACAAATATGCGCCACACTGTGAACCCACACCAAACAAGAATGACAAACACATTTCGGGAGAACATCCGCACCGTAACACAACATAAACACAACAGAACAAATACCCAGAACCCCTTGCAGCACTAACTCTTCCGGGACGCTACAATATACACCCCCCGCTACCCCTACCCCCCCCCCCCCCCCCCCCGCCCACCTCAACCTCTTCATGCTCTCTCAGTGACAACATGTCCCAAATTCCAAGCTGCTGTTTTGAGGCATGTTAAAAAAAATAATGCCCTTTGTGACTTCAATAATAAATATGGCAGTGCCATGTTGGCATTTTTTTCCATAACTTGAGTTGATTTATTTTGGAAAACCTTGTTTGCCCCGCTGGATGCATTGTTTAATGCATCCAGCGGGGCATCACAACAAAATTAAGCATAATAATGTGTTAATTCCACGACTGTATATATCGGGATCGGTTAATATTGGAATCGGTAATTAAGAGTTGAACAATATTGGAAAATCGGATATCGGTAAAAAAACTATTATCGGACATCTCTAATTAAAATGATCGAAAAACCGTGATTGATAACTGCACTTGGATAAGATTAGCTTGCTAGCGAGCTTAAATGCTAAAATGAAAACAAGAGGTATTAACGTCTTTCTCCATGAAGAAAGGTCATGCCCCAACCTAAACATAAACAATTCAAAATAATTATATTTGCTGTTTCCTCCGCCAAGAAAGTAGGTTGTGTGGCCATTTATTTTATTTAATTAAAAACAACTTTGTTAAAAGATTTGAGTGTGTATATTAGTACCTTTTGCGTACAATCAATTAATGATAACCGTGATAATTTTGGCCGCCATAACTTTATTTAGCCATTTTGTTTATTGCTGTCTTAACAGAGGCAGAACCTATTTCATTGCTTTTGGTTGTGAGATTTTTTATTCAAAATGTTGCTTCGAGTATATTGTATTTTTTTCTTTGTTTGATTTAATTTGGCATCTTAAAGTTTACACTTCAATGACAATGTTAAAATATAGGAGAAATACAAGTTATAAGTTGCATTCGAAAGGGTGTACATGCGTTATTGTTGTGTGTTGTCATCAGTGTTGGGTTAGTTACTAAAAACCAGTAACTAGTTACAGTTACTAGTTACTTTATTTCAAAAGTAACTCAGTTACTTACACCAAAAGTTTTTTGTTGTTGTTTTTTTTGTTTTTTAAGGCCCCCTTTAATGCCCTTTTAGCCTTCATTTCAGTACTGTTATTGCACTGGAGAATAATACAATCTGTTGATCAACTTGACATGCATTTGCATCACTGAACTCTGCTAAGCAATGGGGTCTACATACAACACAC
>NC_084750.1:7320467-7462967 GCF_033978785.1 Entelurus aequoreus
TGCCCAAGGCAGTATTAGAATGTATCCAGTAACAAACGTGTCCGCATCATTCAAATTACTGCCTCATGAGCTTAATTCAGTGAATTATTATGGTCACCTATTGTCCATTATAAATGCCAAAGGCAGTATTAGAAAGTATATATATATATATATATATATATATATATATATATATATATATATATATATATATATATATATATATATATACATACATATGTGTATATGTATATATACGTACATATGTGTATATACACACACGTATGTATATATACGTACAGTATATATACACATATATATACACGTATGTATACATATGCACGTGTGTGTGTGTGTGTGTGTATATATATATATATATATATATATATATATATATATATACACGTGTGTGTGTGTGTATATATATAAATATATATATATATATATATATATATATATATATATATATATATATATATACACACAGGTGTATATATACACACATATATATATATACATATATATATATATGTACGTGTATATTTGTGTTTATACGTATATGTGCACATATACATATATACACACAGGTATATACGTATATATACGTGTGTATATATGTATATGTATTTATACGTATATATGTTTATACTGTATATCAAATCATTATCGTTGCCCAAGGCAGTATTAGAAAGTATCCAGTAACAAACGTGTCCGCATCATTCAAATTACTGCCTCATGAGCTTAATTTAGTGAATTGTTGTGGCCGCCAATTGTCTAGTCGAGTCATTCACAAAAAGGTAAACATGCTACACAACAGCTAAGCACATGATGTGACAAACGCAATATGTGTCTTCAAATTAACAATATGGCAGTGTAAATATAAGTATATCAAGTATCAAATCATTATTATTGCCCAAGGCAGTATTAGAAAGTATATATATATATATATATATATATATATATATATATATATATATATATATATATATATATATATATATATATATATATATATATATATATGTATATATATATATATATATATATATGTATATATATATATATATATATATATATATATATAAATATATATATATATATATATATATGTGTATACATATATATATACGTATATATGTGTATATACACACACACGTATGTATATGGATATACACTTACAGTATATATACACATGTATATATACACGTATGTATACATATACACACGTGTATATATACACACATATATACATATATATATATATATATATGTATATTTGTATGTGTATATTTGTGTTTATACGTATATATGTATACAGTATATATATGTATACTCTATATGTGTATATATATATATATACATATACGTATATACACACACATATATGCGTATATATACGTGTATATATGTACGTGTATGTATGTATTTATATGTATATATGTATATCAAATCATTATACAGTATTAGAAAGTATCCAGTAACAAACGTGTCCACATCATTCAACTTACTGCCTCATGAGCTTAATTTAGTGAATTATCGTGGCCACCAATTTTCGCCCCCAAAAAAACAAATTGTCACTCCAATTCAACTTAAAGACAGCATAAGTCCATTTCAGACGGTGACAATTTAACAGGTCAGTGTTTTTCGGACCTCACGTTGTTCCTTGTTGAGTCATTTCACTTCATCAACCCTTTTCTAAAACTCCACAATCCAAAATAATGAAAGTATGAATGATTCATGGGTACATTGTACAAAAACAATATTGGTATCGCTCATTACTTGAGGCTCCAATATCAAAAGACACAAATATTCACACACAGTTTTAACCTGTTGATTTTCAACCAAAAATGTATGAAATCTCCAGAACATTTTTTGCTTCTGTGTCAAATTGTATATTTAGAGAAATATATTTGGATTCAAATCTTCAAAACATGCCTAATTTTTTTGTTTTTTACACTAAAGTAATATATTAAGAGTTTCCAGTGCAGGAAACGTATACATGTAGAAGTACATTCATTTTCCAAACAGAAAAGTTGATTATTATTCTAAAGTTATTGGCAAAGACGTAAATCCATCTTCAGGTTTTCCACGCAGGGAGGTGAGGCCGAGGTTGGAAATGTTAGGGCTGAATATTTATGGGATGACAAAGACGCTCCTGACCTTTCGTGTTTTTGAGGAACACCACTGGAAACAGTTGATGGCGTGAGTGACCACGCTCACCCTCGGAACAGATTCCCCATTCAAGGGAGTGTTGCCCGGACTCCCGTCTTCACCTGCGGTGTTTTGGTTGCACACCCGCCGCCACCTTGAGTTAATCCTAACAAGCTGTTGGCGGGCCTGAAAACATAAACCGATCTGGAGAAGTTTATCAAAATAAAGCGTGAGCCTGCTTTAAAAAGCCACACAGGACTGGAGCCACTCCAGAAACACCTGTGGCTTTTTTTTAGAACCTCCAGGTTGGAGTGTTTCAAGCCTCTTTTAGATGTACTCTTACCCAGTTTGGGGGGTTTTTTTCTACATATTTCTGGCCAAAATTAAGCATTTTCACACAAAAAATATGGCTAAATGAACTAATAACATCAATACTAATATAGTATTGAGAATAAACTAATCAGATCACACAGTTCAACATTGTGGCCACTGATTGGCTCAGGTTAGCACCTCAGAAAACCAAGTAGTCATGAAAAACAATGCCGAGGTTTTATTTAACATGTTTGTCATATTTTTGTCCACTAACACGTAATAGCATTAAAGGCCTACTGAAATTATTATTTTTTATTTAAACGGGGATAGCAGATCCATTCTATGTGTCATACTTGATCATTTCGCGATATTGCCATATTTTTGCTGAAAGGATTTAGTAGAGAACATCGACGATAAAGTTCGCAACTTTTGGTCCCTGATAAAAAAAAAGCCTTGCCTGTACCGGAAGTAGCGTGACGTCGCAGGTTGAAAGACTCCTCACATTTCCCCATTGTTTACACCAGCAGCGAGAGCGATTCGGACCGAGAAAGCGACGATTACCCCATTAATTTGACCCAGGATGAAAGATTCGTGGATAAAGAACGTGAGAGTGAAGGACTAGAGTGCAGTGCAGGATGTATCTTTTTTCGCTCTGACCGTAACTTAGGTACAAGGGCTCATTGGATTCCACACTCTCTCCCTTTTCTATTGTGGATCACAGATTTGTATTTTAAACCACCTCGGATACTATATCCTCTTGAAAATGAGAGTCGAGAATGCGAAATGGACATTCACAGTGACTTTTATCTCCACGACAATACATCGGCGAAGCACTTTAGCTACGGAGCTAACGTGATAGATAGAAACAAAAGAAATAAACCCCTGACTGGAAGGATAGACAGAAAATCAACAATACTATTAAACCATGGACATGTAAATACACGGTTAATGCTTTCCAGTCTGGCGAAGCTTAACAATGCTGTTGCTAACGACGCCATTGAAGCTAACTTAGCAACGGGACCTCACAGAGCTATGCTAAAAACATTAACCATCCACCTACCCCAGCCAGCCCTCAGCTGCTCATCAACACCCGTGCTCACCTGCGTTCTAGCGATCGACGGAGCGACGAAGGACTTCACCCGATCATCAATGCGGTCGGCGGCTAGCGTCGGATAGCGCGTCTGCTATCCAAGTCAAAGTCCTCCTGGTTGTGTTGCTGCAGCCAGCCGCTAATACACCGATCCCACCTACAGCTTTCTTCATTGCAGTCTTCATTGTTCATTAAACAAATTGCAAAAGATTCACCAACACAGATGTCCAGAATACTGTGGAATTTTGCGATGAAAACCGAGCTTTTTGTATTGGATTCAATGGTGTCCGAATACTTCCGTTTCAGCGATTGACGTCACGCGCATACGTCATCATACATAGACGTTTTCAACCGGAATTTTCTCGGGAAATTTAAAATTGCACTTTATAAGTTAACCCGGCCGTATTGGCATGTGTTGCAATGTTAAGATTTCATCATTGATATATAAACTATCAGACTGCGTGGTCGGTAGTAGTGGCTTTCAGTCTGTGAGTCTGTGTTCGGACGGATGTAATTTATAACTTTAAGAAGGGCCGTCTCTGTGCTATGAAGAGGTCGAAATCCTGACTGGAAGTTGTTGTGGCAGCCAGTAGAAGCCAAGAAGTGATTTAGTTGTTGGAGGACAACTTTATCAATTATTTGACTTATGAATGGTAGATTTGAAATTGGTCTGTAGTTGTTGATAACAGAGGCATCTAGGCTCCGCTTTTTTAGAAGAGGTTTAATGACTGCAGTTTTGAAAGCCTTCGGGAAATTGCCCGATTGAATAGAATTATTAACTATTTGCAATACGTCTGTTGATAGGCAGTCAAAAACATTCTTAAAGAAGTTGGTAGGTAAAACATCAAGGCAGCAGGTGGATGACTTTAGAGCTGTCACCGGTTCCACTAGAGTTTTAGAGTCTATGGCATTCCATCATTGCTGTGTTACTTTTGCCTAAATGGAGTGGTGATCCAACTTTTTTACTTGAGATATGATGCCTTAAATTTTATCAGTATAAAAGAATGCAAACTCTTTGCATTCTTGCGTGGAATGGAGTTCGGCTGGTATTTGTGTTGGGGGGTTGGTCTGTCTGTCAACGGTTGCAAATAGGGTTTTGGCCTTATTAGTGTTGCTGTTTATGATATTGGAGAAGAATATTTCTCTAGCACTTTTTAAGACTAAATTGTAGGCCTGGAGGCTCTCTTTATAGATGTCATGGTGAATATGAAGTTTTGTATTCCGCCAGATTCGTTCAGCCTTCCCGCACTCTCTTCTCTGGGCTGTTACAACAGCAGATATTCTCCAGGGTGCCTTTTGCTTACCAGAAATGGTTTTAACTGTAACCGGTGCAATGATATCTATGATATTCACAATTTTGGAATTAAAGTTGCTTACAAGATCATCAGCACGACATGGGTTTAGAGGTGGTAGTGAGGAGATGGCGTCTTTAAAGGGGACATTAGCATGTTCATTTATGTACCGCTTTTTGACATTCTTTGATTCTGTTTGTGTGTCCGGAATTACAGAAATATTAAAGAAAACACAGAAACGATCAGACAATGAAGGATCAATCACAAGGACATCAGAAACATTGAGACCTTTTGTGATATAATTGCGATTAATCACACTTTGTTAAAAATGAATCGTGAAAATCTCAGATAAAATCTCATTAATAAGTAGTCAGATAATTTTCAAGTTTTAACACCATAAATGGACAATCATTTGCGTTGATAAAATATATGTTTTTTTAAACAGTTCAACACCATTTCATGAAAATAATAGAGAAAAAAAATGCCTGCTGTGTTTTGGTGTCTTGACTGTATTTGAACTTTGTAGAAACACAGAAATTGTGTTCCTGCTTTAAGAGCACTTGCATTCAGAGGAGGAGCTACACTATGTTTAGATACCAGTTTCACGCGTTAACACAAAACGTGGATTGTTATGATAATGCTTTGATTGTCAACGATGTTTGGTCATATCCGTCATCCATCTTTTTCGCTTAAATGTCATACGTTCTTCCTTCATTGGCACAATACTGGTCCTGGAATTGTGGTAGACGTCCGAAATCCTTATCGGGAGTCCCTAACAAAACCCGAAAATGGCAGAACATTTTCAGACATTTTTTTTTTCGCTTGAATGTCGTCAGGGGGGATCTTTAAGGTTGTGGTAGACGTCTCAAATCCACATCAGGAGTCCCGACTTAACCCGAAAATGGCAGACAATTTATATTTTTCCGACCCTTAGCCCCAAATTTAAAAAAAAAAACATTATTTTTTCAATGACACAATATTGGTCCTGGAGTTGTGGGAGACGTCCCACTTCCTCATCGGGAGTCCCGACTAAACGCAAACTATGGCAGAAAATTTATATTTTTTGGAAACTTTTTTTTCTCGTTAAAATGTCGTAAGGAGGGACCCTTATCAATCAATCAATGTTTATTTATATAGCACTAAATCACAAGTGTCTCAAAGGGCTGCACAAGCCACAACGACATCCTCGGTTCAGATCCCACATCAAGGCAAGGAAAAACTCAACCCAGTGGGATGACAATGAGAAACCTTGTCATCCTCTCTAGGGCGACCGGTGCAATGGACGTCGAGTGGATCTAGCATAATATTGTGAGAGTCCAGTCCATAGTGGATCTAACATAATAGTGAGAGTCCAGTCCATAGTGGATCTAACATAATAGTGTGAGAGTCCAGTCCATAGTGGATCTAACGTAATAGGGTGAGAGTCCAGTCCATAGTGGATCTAACATAATAGTGAGAGTCCAGTCCATAGTGGATCTAGCATAATAGTGAGAGTCCAGTCCATAGTGGATCTAACATAATAGTGTGAGAGTCCAGTCCATAGTGGATCTAACATAATAGTGTGAGAGTCCAGTCCATAGTGGATCTAACGTAATAGGGTGAGAGTCCAGTCCATAGTGGATCTAACGTAATAGGGTGAGAGTCCAGTCCATAGTGGATCTAACATAATAGTGTGAGAGTCCAATCCATAGTGGATCTAACATAATAGTGTGAGAGTTCAGTCCATAGTGGATCTAACATAATAGTGTGAGAGTCCAGTCCTTAGTGGATCTAACATAATAGTGAGAGTCCAGTCCATAGTGGATCTAACATAATAGTGTGAGAGTCCAGTCCATAGTGGATCTAACATAATAGTGTGAGAGTTCAGTCCATAGTGGATCTAACATAATAGTGAGAGTCCAGTCCCTAGTGGATCTAACATAATAGTGTGAGAGTCCAGTCCATAGTGGATCTAACATAATAGTGTGAGAGTCTAGTCCATAGTGGATCTAACATAATAGTGTGAGAGTCCAGTCCATAGTGGATCTAACATAATAGTGAGAGTCCAGTCCATAGTGGATCTAACATAATAGGGTGAGAGTCCAGTCCATAGTGGATCTAACATAATAGTGAGAGTCCAGTCCATAGTGGATCTAACATAATAGTGTGAGAGTCCAGTCCATAGTGGATCTAACGTAATAGGGTGAGAGTCCAGTCCATAGTGGATCTAACATAATAGTGAGAGTCCAGTCCATAGTGGATCTAACATAATAGTGTGAGAGTCCAGTCCATAGTGGATCTAACATAATAGTGTGAGAGTCCAGTCCATAGTGGATCTAACATAATAGTGAGAGTCCAGTCCATAGTGGATCTAACATAATAGTGTGAGAGTCCAGTCCATAGTGGATCTAACATAATAGTGTGAGAGTCCAGTCCATAGTGGATCTAAAATAATAGTGAGAGTCCAGTCCATAGTGGATCTAACATAATAGTGTGAGAGTCCAGTCCATAGTGGATCTAACATAATAGTGTGAGAGTCCAGTCCATAGTGGATCTAACATAATAGTGTGAGAGTCCAGTCCATAGTGGATCTAACATAATAGTGTGAGAGTTCAGTCCATAGTGGATCTAACATAATAGTGAGAGTCCAGTCCATAGTGGATCTAACATAATAGTGTGAGAGTCCAGTCCATAGTGGATCTAACATAATAGTGTGAGAGTCCAGTCCATAGTGGATCTAACATAATAGTGAGAGTCCAGTCCATAGTGGATCTAACATAATAGTGTGAGAGTCCAGTCCATAGTGGATCTAACATAATAGTGTGAGAGTCCAGTCCATAGTGGATCTAAAATAATAGTGAGAGTCCAGTCCATAGTGGATCTAACATAATAGTGTGAGAGTCCAGTCCATAGTGGATCTAACATAATAGTGTGAGAGTCCAGTCCATAGTGTATCTAACATAATAGTGTGAGAGTCCAGTCCATAGTGGATCTAACATAATAGTGAGAGTCCAGTCCATAGTGGATCTAACATAATAGTGTGAGAGTCCAGTCTATAGTGGATCTAACATAATAGTGTGAGTCCAGTCCATAGTGGATCTAACATAATAGTGTGAGAGTCCAGTCCATAGTGGATCTAACATAATAGTGAGAGTCCAGTCCATAGTGGATCTAACATAATAGTGAGAGTCCAGTCCATAGTGGATCTAACATAATAGTGTGAGTCCAGTCTATAGTGGATCTAACATAATAGTGTGAGAGTCCAGTCCATAGTGGATCTAACATAATAGTGTGAGTCCAGTCCATAGTGGGGCCAGCATGAGACCATCCCGAGCGGAGACAGGTCAGCAGCGCAGAGATGTCCCCAACCGATGCACAGATGAGCGGTCCACCCCGGGTACCGACTCTAAACAGACGTCCCAAATCCTCATCAGGAGTCCTGACAAAAGCCAGAAAATTTAAAAAATGTTCAACACTTTTTTTTCCGTTAAAATTAACTAAGGGGGCAGGGACCCTTACCCAATTTTTTTTCAATGGCACTATACTTGGCCCCTGGAGTCGTGGGAGACGTCCCAAATCCTACACTGTTTGAGTTCACCTTTTCAGGACGTATGCAGACCTCAAATACATAAAAACCAGCTACCAATAGGTAAACAAAGTTGTTTTTGTACATCGGCTCCCCTTTAAACTCGCAAGTTGAGGCTCTCGTGCATTCCTGGCAATGGAGACGGCACAGAACTGGATGTTCTGGGAGGCTTTCAAACAGAAAGATGAGATGTTCACGTTCCCAAACACCAAGAGCAAATGAAGGATGTGAAATAGGGAAGGCTAAGTCTTCAAACCCCAGACAACATGATATACCTGCGACGGCCTTTAAAAAGCCCAGCGTTCCCATGGCTGAGACCAGCGCTGCGGTTCCCATGAGTGCTGCAATTTTTCTAATGAGAGAACCTTTCAGGCTAGACATTGCGGGCTCTGGCTCCTGCCTCCAGCCTCCAGCCCAGGCTGCTCCCGCCACGAAGGAACTCGCCAAGTTCTTCTCTGATTCCTTACCGGCCCAGAAATGTCTCCCATCCCAACCTTGCTCCTTTTTCAGCCACCTTGTTTCCATTCCTCGCCGCTTTCCTCCAATCCCAGCACTTATCGGGAGTCAAATATGTTCGCAATTTGGACTGTTTTTATTAACAAGGGTGGGCAGCGCGGAGACATAACTCAGATTGGGAAGGCAAAAAGTGCTAAAACATGCAGAACCATGCGAGGGGTTTTATGTTTCATGTTCCTTCTATTTCCAGCTTGTTTCACGCTGGTTTGGCCCCAGGACTGTTAGTCGTGTCTTGAATCAGAGATGGACTACTTTAATACTCAACATAACTTCACTGCCACATTCATCTTTTCCACGGATTGAGTAGGCCGTCGTCGTAACTTATCCTTTTTTTTTATAAGACATTTGTACAATTCGCTGAAACAATAATAAAACGCTGAAAGATATCTGCGCTTCCTACGCCCTGTTTTATTGCAATAAATGTTTCTCTCGTTTTTGTTGTTCCTTCAGGAGATAAAGTACCGATTTTCACAAAAACGGAGTAGTTTGAGAAACAAACGTTGGTCATCTTGACATTCCTATCGTACATGACTGTAATAAGACCATTTTCGTAAACATTTTTGCTGATCCAATTGAGTTTTCCGAGTTCCGAGCTAAAATTTCTGTTGCGAAAGAAACTAAAGAAAGTAATCTTCCCAGAGACGATATTTGAGATGTTCCTGACCAAAAGGAGAGCTAATGCTCGAGCTAAGTACCTTAATTTACGAGCTCAATTGGTTCTACGACCAACTCGTAACTCAAGACTCTTGTATCTCAAATTAGCCACGCCCTCTAAATTGAATTGAAATCAATTTAATCGGTGATTGAGATAACTATCGTTTCCACAACAATACAATAGAAAGTACTACGAACAACTACAGTAGTTTTATGAAATATTGTTAGCATTTATTTTGGAAAGTGGACTTCTGCGATGTGTCGCTGAAACAATAATAAAACGCTGAAAGATATCTGCGCTTCCTACGCCCTGTTTTATTGCAATAAATGTTTCTCTCATTTTTGTTGTTCCTTCAGGAGATAAAGTACCGATTTTCACAAAAACGGAGTAGTTTGAGAAAGAAACGTTGGTCATCTTGACATTCCTATCGTACATGATTGTAATAAGACCATTTTCGTAAACATTTTTGCTGATCCAATTGAGTTTTCCGAGTTCCGAGCGAAAATTTCTGTTGCGAAAGAAACTAAAGAAAGTAATCTTCCAAGAGACGATATTTGAGATGTTCCTGACCAAAAGGAGAGCTAATGCTCGAGCTAAGTACCTTAATTTACGAGCTCAATTGGTTCTACGACCAACTCGTAACTCAAGACTCTTGTATCTCAAATTAGCCACGCCCTCTAAATTGAATTGAAATCAATTTAATCGGTGATTGAGATAACTATCGTTTCCACAACAATACAATAGAAAGTACTACGAACAACTACAGTAGTTTTATGAAATATAGTTAAAATATTGTTAGCATTTATTTTGGAAAGTGGACTTCTGCGATGTGTCGCTGAAACAATAATAAAACGCTGAAAGATATCTGCGCTTCCTACGCCCTGTTTTATTGCAATAAATGTTTCTCTCGTTTTTGTTGTTCCTTCAGGAGATAAAGTACCGATTTTCACAAAAACGGAGTAGTTTGAGAAACAAACGTTGGTCATCTTGACATTCCTATCGTACATGACTGTAATAAGACCATTTTCGTAAACATTTTTGCTGATCCAATTGTGTTTTCCGAGTTCCGAGCGAAAATTTCTGTTGCGAAAGAAACTAAAGAAAGTAATCTTCCAAGAGACGATATTTGAGATGTTCCTGACCAAAAGGAGAGCTAATGCTCGAGCTAAGTACCTTAATTTATGAGCTCAATTGGTTCTACGACCAACTCGTAACTCAAGACTCTTGTATCTCAAATTAGCCACGCCCTCTAAATTGAATTGAAATCAATTTAATCGGTGATTGAGATAACTATCGTTTCCACAACAATACAATAGAAAGTACTATGAACAACTACAGTAGTTTTATGAAATATTGTTAGCATTTATTTTGGAAAGTGGACTTCTGCGATGTGTCGCTGAAACAATAATAAAACGCTGAATGATATCAGCGTTTCCTACGCCCTGTTTTATTGCAATAAATGTTTCTCTCATTTTTGTTGTTCCTTCAGGAGATAAAGTACCGATTTTCACAAAAACGGAGTAGTTTGAGAAAGAAACGTTGGTCATCTTGACATTCCTATCGTACATGATTGTAATAAGACCATTTTCGTAAACATTTTTGCTGATCCAATTGAGTTTTCCGAGTTCCGAGCGAAAATTTCTGTTGCGAAAGAAACTAAAGAAAGTAATCTTCCAAGAGACGATATTTGAGATGTTCCTGACCAAAAGGAGAGCTAATGCTCGAGCTAAGTACCTTAATTTACGAGCTCAATTGGTTCTACGACCAACTCGTAACTCAAGACTCTTGTATCTCAAATTAGCCACGCCCTCTAAATTGAATTGAAATCAATTTAATCGGTGATTGAGATAACTATCGTCTCCACAACAATACAATAGAAAGTACTACGAACAACTACAGTAGTTTTATGAAATATAGTTAAAATATTGTTAGCATTTATTTTGGAAAGTGGACTTCTGCGATGTGTCGCTGAAACAATAATACAACGCTGAAAGATATCTGCGCTTCCTACGCCCTGTTTTATTGCAATAAATGTTTCTCTCATTTTTGTTGTTCCTTCAGGAGATAAAGTACCGATTTTCACAAAAACGGAGTAGTTTGAGAAAGAAACGTTGGTCATCTTGACATTCCTATCGTACATGACTGTAATAAGACCATTTTTGTAAACATTTTTGCTGATCCAATTGAGTTTTCCGAGTTCCGAGCTAAACTTTCTGTTGCGAAAGAAACTAAAGAAAGTAATCTTCCCAGAGACGATATTTGAGATGTTCCTGACCAAAAGGAGAGCTAATGCTCGAGCTAAGTACCTTAATTTACGAGCTCAATTGGTTCTACGACCAACTCGTAACTCAAGACTCTTGTATCTCAAATTAGCCACGCCCTCTAAATTGAATTGAAATCAAGTTAATCGGTGATTGAGATAACTATCGTTTCCACAACAATACAATAGAAAGTACTACGAACAACTACAGTAGTTTTATGAAATATTGTTAGCATTTATTTTGGAAAGTGGACTTCTGCGATGTGTCGCTGAAACAATAATAAAACGCTGAAAGATATTTGCGCTTCCTACGCCCTGTTTTATTGCAATAAATGTTTCTCTCATTTTTGTTGTTCCTTCAAGAGATATAGTACCGATTTTCACAAAAACGGAGTAGTTTGAGAAACAAACGTTGGTCATCTTGACATTCCTATCGTACATGATTGTAATAAGACCATTTTCGTAAACATTTTTTGCTGATCCAATTGAGTTTTCCGAGTTCCGAGCGAAAATTTCTGTTGCGAAAGAAACTAAAGAAAGTAATCTTCCAAGAGACGATATTTGAGATGTTCCTGACCAAAAGGAGAGCTAATGCTCGAGCTAAGTACCTTAATTTACGAGCTCAATTGGTTCTACGACCAACTCGTAACTCAAGACTCTTGTATCTCAAATTAGCCACGCCCTCTAAATTGAATTGAAATCAAGTTAATCGGTGATTGAGATAACTATCGTTTCCACAACAATACAATAGAAAGTACTACGAACAACTACAGTAGTTTTATGAAATATAGTTAAAATATTGTTAGCATTTATTTTGGAAAGTGGACTTCTGCGGTGTGTCGCTGAAACAATAATAAAACGCTGAAAGATATCTGCGCTTCCTACGCCCTGTTTTATTGCAATAAATGTTTCTCTCATTTTTGTTGTTCCTTCAGGAGATAAAGTACCGATTTTCACAAAAACGGAGTAGTTTGAGAAAGAAACGTTGGTCATCTTGACATTCCTATCGTACATGATTGTAATAAGACCATTTTCGTAAACATTTTTGCTGATCCAATTGAGTTTTCCGAGTTCCGAGCGAAAATTTCTGTTAAGAAAGAAACTAAAGAAAGTAATCTTCCCAGAGACGATATTTGAGATGTTCCTGACCAAAAGGAGAGCTAATGCTCGAGCTATATACCTTAATTTACGAGCTCAATTGGTTCTACGACCAACTCGTAACTCAAGACTCTTGTATCTCAAATTAGCCACGCCCTCTAAATTGAATTGAAATCAATTTAATCGGTGATTGAGATAAATATCGTTTCCACAACAATACAATAGAAAGTACTACGAACAACTACAGTAGTTTTATGAAATATTGTTAGCATTTATTTTGGAAAGTGGACTTCTGCGATGTGTCGCTGAAACAATAATAAAACGCTGAAAGATATCTGCGCTTCCTACGCCCTGTTTTATTGCAATAAATGTTTCTCTCATTTTTGTTGTTCCTTCAGGAGATATAGTACCGATTTTCACAAAAACGGAGTAGTTTGAGAAAGAAACGTTGGTCATCTTGACATTCCTATTGTACATGATTGTAATAAGACCATTTTCGTAAACATTTTTGCTGATCCAATTGAGTTTTCCGAGTTCCGAGTTAAAATTTCTGTTGCGAAAAAAACTAAAGAAAGTAATCTTCCAAGAGACGATATTTGAGATGTTCCTGACCAAAAGGAGAGCTAATGCTCGAGCTAAGTACCTTAATTTACGAGCTCAATTGGTTCTACGACCAACTCGTAACTCAAGACTCTTGTATCTCAAATTAGCCACGGCCTCTAAATTGAATTGAAATCAATTTAATCGGTGATTGAGATAACTATCGTTTCCACAACAATACAATAGAAAGTACTACGAACAACTACAGTAGTTTTATGAAATATAGTTAAAATATTGTTAGCATTTATTTTGGAAAGTGGACTTCTGCGATGTGTCGCTGAAACAATAATAAAACGCTGAAAGATATCTGCGCTTCCTACGCCCTGTTTTATTGCAATAAATGTTTCTCTCATTTTTGTTGTTCCTTCAGGAGATAAAGTACCGATTTTCACAAAAACGGAGTAGTTTGAGAAACAAACGTTGGTCATCTTGACATTCCTATCGTACATGATTGTAATAAGACCATTTTCGTGAACATTTTTGCTGATCCAATTGAGTTTTCCGAGTTCCGAGCGAAAATTTCTGTTGCGAAAGAAACTAAAGAAAGTAATCTTCCAAGGGACGATATTTGAGATGTTCCTGACCAAAAGGAGAGCTAATGCTCGAGCTAAGTACCTTAATTTACGAGCTCAATTGGTTCTACGACCAACTCGTAACTCAAGACTCTTGTATCTCAAATTAGCCATGCCCTCTAAATTGAATTGAAATCAATCGTTTCCACAACAATACAATAGAAAGTACTACGAAGAACTACAGTAGTTTTATGAAATATAGTTAAAATATTGTTAGCATTTATTTTGGAAAGTGGACTTCTGCGATGTGTCGCTGAAACAATAATAAAACGCTGAAAGATATTTGCGCTTCCTACGCCCTGTTTTATTGCAATAAATGTTTCTCTCATTTTTGTTGTTCCTTCAGGAGATAAAGTACCGATTTTCACAAAAACGGAGTAGTTTGAGAAAGAAACGTTGGTCATCTTGACATTCCTATCGTACATGATTGTAATAAGACCATTTTCGTGAACATTTTTGCTGATCCAATTGAGTTTTCCGAGTTCCGAGCTAAAATTTCTGTTGCGAAAGAAACTAAAGAAAGTAATCTTCCAAGAGACGATATTTGAGATGTTCCTGACCAAAAGGAGAGCTAATGCTCGAGCTAAGTACCTTAATTTACGAGCTCAATTGGTTCTACGACCAACTCGTAACTCAAGACTCTTGTATCTCAATTTAGCCACGCCCTCTAAATTGAATTGAAATCAATTTAATCAGTGATTGAGATAACTATCGTTTCCACAACAATACAATAGAAAGTACTACGAACAACTACAGTAGTTTTATGAAATATAGTTAAAATATTGTTAGCATTTATTTTGGAAAGTGGACTTCTGCGATGTGTCCATAGGGCTGCTTTTATGTTGTGCTCCAAAGCATTCACATAATATTCACCCGATTCAAACCGTTCCAACTTCAAACTTTCCCTTGACAAATTCCAAAAATTCCCAGATTTCCCCGAATTCCATGTTTTCCGGGACATTTACGAGCTCAATTGGTTCTACGACCAACTCGTAACTCAAGACTCTTGTAGTAATAATAATAATAATAATAATAATAATAATAATAATAGATTTGATTTGTAAAAAGCAATTTACATTGAGTAAACAACCTCAAAGTGCTACAGTGTAATAAAAAAATAAAAATAAAAAATGAATAAAAAATGAATAAAAAGAAAAACTACAACAGCCAAATAGCTAGAACTAGTATGCATATATCTAAAAAAAAAGGCTTTTTTTTAAAAAAAAAAAGAAGGGTTTTAAAGCCTTTTTTAAAAGCATCCACAGTCTGCGGTGCCCTCAGGTGGTCAGGGAGTGCGTTCCACAGACTGGGAGCGGCGTAGCAGAAAGCCCGGTCTCCCATTGTTCGTAGCTTTGTCCTCGGAGGTTAGCCTGTCCGAAGCGGAGGTGTCGTGTGGAGGATTTGGGGGTGAGTAGTTCTTCCCCATCAAAACATTCCTCTTAATCAGGACAAAAAGCAAAGTTGTTTTTGAACTGGAAAAATTCCCGGTTTTGCCAAAATTCCAGGAATTCCGTAATACCATTTCTCAGTTCAACATGTTACTACTTCAACATTTCTCGACCGAGTTGAAAAATTCCAACACAAACCATTTCAACTCATTCAGACCATTCAAGTTTTTTACCATTATCCAACAAATTACCACATTTTTTGGAAACTCCCATTGACATTTTGGCGCGCTCTACCTTCCACATTTTTCACCCGATTCAAACCCTTCCAACTTCAAACTGTTCAGCCTAGTTGGGAATTGCGGGCATTCCCTTGAGAAATTGCAAAAAAATCCCAGATTTCCCAGAATTCGAGGTTTTCACGGACATTTTTCCTATTCAAAATGAATTGGCCATTTTTCAAACTTCCACCATTTCTACATTTTTAAACCGATTCAAACCATTCCACTTTCAACACATTCCGCCATCTTGGAAATTTAAACTACCTTTTTTCCAAGTAAAAAAAAAATTCCAGGATTTTCCTGAATTCCTGGTTTTCCAAAGTCCTATTTCCACCCTTTTTTCTGGTGACTACTCCTTCCACATTTTTCAACGCATTTAAACTGTTTTACCGTCAAAACATTCCTCTTAATCAGGACTAAAAAACAAAGTTGTTTTTGAACTGAAAAAATTCCCGGTTTTGCCAAAATTCCAGGAATTCCGTAATACCATTTCTCAGTTCAACATGTTACTACTTCAACATTTCTCGACCGAGTTGAAAAATTCCAACACAAACCATTTCAACTCATTCAGACCATTCAAGTTTTTTACCATTATCCAACAAATTACCACATTTTTTGGAAACTCCCAATGACATTTTGGCGCGCTCTACCTTCCACATTTTTCACCCGATTCAAACCCTTCCAACTTCAAACTGTGCAGCCTATTCGGGAATTGCGGGCTTTCCCTTGACAAATTCCAAAAAATCCCAGATTTCCCAGAATTCTAGGTTTTCCGGGACATTTTTCCTATTCAAAATGAATTGGCCATTTTTCAAACTTCCACCATTTCTAAATTTTTCAACCAATTCAAACCATTCCACTTTCAACACATTCCACCATCCTGGAAATTTAAACTACCTTTTTTCCAAGTAAAAAAAAATTCCATTATTTTCCAGAATTCCTTGTTTTCCAAAGTCCTATTTCTACCCTTTTTTCTGGCGACTACTCCTTCTACATTTTTCAACGCATTTAAACTGTTTCACCGTCAAAACATTCCTCTTAATCAGGACTAAAAAACCAAGTTGTTTTTGAACTGAAAAAATTCCCGGTTTTGCCAAAATTCCAGGGATTCCGTAATACCATTTCTCAATTCAACATGTTACTACTTCAACATTTCTCTACCGAGTTGAAAAATTCCAACACAAACTATTTCAACTCATTCAGACCATTCAAGTTTTTTTTACTATTATCCCAAAAATTTCCGCTTTTCCTGAAATTACCACATTTTTTGGAAACTCCCATTGACATTTCGGCGCGCTCTACCTTCCACATTTTTCACCCGATTCAAACCCTTCCAACTTCAAACTGTGCAGCCTAGTTGGGAATTGCGGGCTTTCCCTTGAGAAATTGCAAAAAAATCCCAGATTTCCCAGAATTTGAGGTTTTCACGGACATTTTTGCTATTCAAAATGAATTGGCCATTTTTCAAACTTCCACCATTTCTACATTTTTAAACCGATTCAAACCATTCCACTTTCAACACATTCCACCATCCTGGAAATTGAAACTACCTTTTTTCCAAGTAAAAAAAAAATAATTCCAGGATTTTCCAGAATTCCTTGTTTTCCAAAGTCCTATTTCCACCCTTTTTTCTGGTGACTACTCCTTCTACATTTTTCAACGCATTTAAACTGTTTTACCGTCAAAACATTCCTCTTAATCAGGACTAAAAACAAAAGTTGTTTTTGAACTGAAAAAATTCCCGGTTTTGCCAAAATTCCAGGAATTCCGTAATACCATTTCTCAATTCAACATGTTACTACTTCAACATTTCTCTACCGAGTTGAAAAATTCCAACACAAACTATTTCAACTCATTCAGACCATTCAAGTTTTTTTACCATTATCCCCAAAATTTCCGCTTTTCCTGATATTACCACATTTTTTGGAAACTCCCATTGACATTTTGGCGCGCTCTACCTTCCACATTTTCCACCCGATTCAAACCCTTCCAACTTCAAACTGTTCAGCCTAGTTGGGAATTGCGGGCTTTTTCTTGAGAAATTGCAAAAAAATCCCAGATTTCCCAGAATTCGAGGTTTTCACGGACATTTTTCCTATTCAAAATGAATTGGCCATTTTTCAAACTTCCAGCATTTCTACATTTTTAAACCGATTCAAACCATTCCACTTTCAACACATTCCACCATCCTGGAAATTGAAACTACCTTTTTTCCAAGTAAAAAAAAAAAATTCCAGGATTTTCCTGAATTCCTGGTTTTCCAAAGTCCTATTTCCACCCTTTTTTCTGGTGACTACTACTTCCACATTTTTCAACGCATTTAAACTGTTTTACCGTCAAAACATTCCTCTTAATCAGGACAAAAAACAAAGTTGTTTTTGAACTGAAAAAATTCCCGGTTTTGCCAAAATTCCAGGGATTCCGTAATACCATTTCTCAATTCAACATGTTACTACTTCAACATTTCTCTACCGAGTTGAAAAATTCCAACACAAACTATTTCAACTCATTCAGACCATTCAAGTTTTTTTACCATTATCCCAAAAATTTCCGCTTTTCCTGAAATTACCACATTTTTTGGAAACTCCCATTGACATTTTGGCGCGCTCTACCTTCCACATTTTTCACCCGATTCAAACCCTTCCAACTTCAAACTATGCAGCCTATTCGGGAATTGCGGGCTTTCCCTTGACAAATTCCAAAAAAATCCCAGATTTCCCAAAGTTCTAGGTTTTCCGGAACATTTTTGCTATTCAAAATGAATTGGCCAATTTTCAAACTTCCACCATTTCTACATTTTTCAACCAATTCAAACCATTCCACTTTCAACACATACCACCATCCTAAAAATTTAAACTACAACAAAGAAATTCCAGGATATTCCAGAATTCCTAGTTTTCCAAAGTCCTATTTCCACCCTTTTTTCTGGCGAATACTCCTTCCACATTTTTCAACGTCAAAACATTTCTCTTAATCAGGACAAAAAACGAAGTTGTTTTTAGAACTGGAAAAAATCCTGGTTTTCCCGAAATTCCGGGAATTCCGTAATACCATTTCTCAATTCAACAAGTTAATACTTCAACATTTCTCGACCCAGTTGAAAAATTCCAACACAAACAATTTCAACTCATTCAGACCATTCAAGATATTTACCATTTTCAAAAATATTCCAGCTTTTCCCAAAATTCCCACATTTTTTGGAAACGCCCATTGAAATCAATGGGAAATTCTTCAAAGTTCCACAACTCCAACATTTTTCATCTGATTCAAACAGTTCCAACTTCAAAATATTCAGCCTGTTTGGGAATTCTGTGCTCTACTTCAACAATACTAAAAAAAATTCCAGAGCCTTCACATGCAATTCCTTCAGGAATTGCCTCATCTAGTTGTTATTGTTGTTTTCACTTTATTGTTCGTTAGTGAGATAAACTACCAAGTTTCACAAAACGGTGTACGAATGTGCGGTGTAATTTTAGAAAGGATCGTTGGTCATCATTACATATTCATATCTTTTAAAAAAATACATGATTGTAATAAGACCATTTTTGTTTTGGCGTAGGTAAAATTTTATTCTGATCCAATTCAATTTTCCGAGTTCCACGCTAGAATTTCTGTTGCTAAAGAAAGTAATCTTCCAAGTGCCAATATTTGAGATGTTCATGACCAAAAGAAGAGCCTGGTTTACTGACGCTAATGCTCGAGCTAAGTACCTTAATTTACTAGCTCAATTGGTTCTACGACCGACTCGTAACTCAAAACACTTGTATCTCAAATAACCTATTGAAATTAATTGAAATCAAATTAATATGTGCTTGTCCCCCACAAAACACCGCAATTTTACCATTTTAAAAATAAAAACAAACTTTGAGCTGATACGCTGTGTTTCCAAAACAATATAATAGAAAGTACTACAAACAATTACAGTAGTTTTGTCAAATAATGTAATAATATTCTTAGCATTTACCTTGGAGTGTGGACTGTGTAACAATCGGAATAATTGTTGTTGTTCATGTTGCGCATGGACGACTTTGAGTGACGGACCATACGGTAGGTCGGAGTTGGCAACAAGCGATGTGTATGTCTGTGTACCAAAAGTAACGCTCAATCGTTCAGTTTCTGGAGTCTGAAGACATCAACTCAAACACGTCACAAAGACCATCAGCAGCTTCTCTGTATTTTCATGGATAAATGTCCGTCGTTTAGACGTTTTTGGCTTGTAACTTATAACTCAGATTCATGCAGGCTTTTTAAAGCACAACAAAAAGTTGAGAGCCAGCTTGTTCCTCACAATACTCGTACGTAGGGGTGCAACGATTCGTTAACGTTGTCGGCAAAAATCTGCAACAAAATTTGTAGTCTGTAATAGTCGGTGACGTCATCTGCGTTTTTTGTTTCTTTTTTGAGATGAAAAAGAAAAAATGATGACAGGAAGAAAGGCTTGTCGGAAAACATCTGCCTGATGCCGTCTGGGACCCTCCTCGGTAAAATAGTTAGCATGTTAGCTACCTGGCTAACAACAGGGAGACGAAATTCTGTGAAAAGTCGATTTAACTCTTATTTTAGCCAAAGTCTGCCAGTCAAACTTTGTAGATATACCTGTGTGCATCCTTCTAAACATATCACAAAACATATTTTTTGTTTTTGAGGAAACTTTTGTATTGTATTGTTTGTTTTGCTGCTATTTTTACTGTCCTTTGTTCACATACTAATTTATTTACTTTAAAATGGACAACCGTTCATTAGTTATTTTTTTCTACCCGCCTAATGAGTAGCACAGTTGTATTATAAATAGGGATGTCCGATAATGGCTTTTTGCCGATATCCGATATTCCGATATTGTCCAACTCTTTAATTACAGATACCGATACCGATACTGATATATACAGTTGTGGAATCAACACATTATTATGCCTAATTTGGACAACCAGGCATGGTGAAGATAAGGTCCTTTTTTTTTTAAAATTAATAAAATAAAATAAGATAAATAAATTAAAAACATTTTCTTGAATAAAAAAGAAAGTAAAAGAATATAAAATCAGTTACATAGAAACTAGTAATTAATGAAAATTAGTAAAATTAACTGTTAAAGGTTAGTACTATTAGTGGACCAGCAGCACGCACAATCATGTGTGCTTACGGACTGTATCCCTGTGTTTTTTATGTTGATTTAATTAAAAAAAATACAAATAAAAAACGATACCGATAATAAAAAAAACGATACCGGTAATTTCCAATATTACATTTTAAAGAATTTTAAAGAGATGTCCGATATTATCGGACATCTCTAATTATAAATGAATATTTCTGAATGAAGAAGTCATCTTTATTGTTGGTTAGCACATGCTAGTGTCGGGCGATACGATATACAAAACCCAAAACTAGTGAAGATGGCACGTTGTAAATTCGTAAATAAAAACAGAATACAATGATTTGTAAATCCTTTCAACCTATATTCAATGGAATAGACTGCAAAGACAAGATATTTTACGCTCAAAACAATTTTTTTTCGCAAATAATCATTAACTTGGAATTTAATGACAGCAACACATTGCAAAAAAGTTGTCACAGGGGCACGTTCACCACTGTGTTACATGGCCTTTCCTTTTAACAACACTCAGTAAACGTTTGGGAACTGAGGAGACACATTTTTTGAAGCTTTTCAGGTGGAATTCTTTCCCATTCTTGCTTGATGTACAGCTTAAGTTGTTCAACAGTCCGGGGGTCTCCCTTGTGGTATTTTAGGCTTCATAATGCGCCACACATTTTCAATGGGAGACAAGTCTGGACTACAGGCAGGCCAGTCTAGTACCCGCACTCTTTTACTATGAAGCCACGTTGATGTAACACGTGGCTTGGCATTGTCTTGCTGAAATAAGCAGGGGCGTCCATGAAAAAGATGTTGCTTGGATGGCAACATATGTTGCTCCAAAACCTGTATGTACCTTTCAGCATTAATGGTGCCTTCACAGATGTGTAAGTTACCCATGTCTTGGGCACTAATACACCCCCATACCATCACACATGCTGGCTTTTCAACTTTGCGCCTATAACAATCCGGATGGTTCTTTTCCTCTTTGGTCCGGAGGACACGACGTCCACAGTTTCCAAAAACAATTTTAAATGTGGACTCGTCAGACCACATATCATTTTTCTACTTTGCATCAGTCCATCTTAGATGAGCTCAGGCCCTGGGTGTTGTTGAGAAATGGCTTTTGCTTTGCATAGTAGAGTTTTAACTTGCACTTACAGATGTAGCGACCAACTGTAGTTACTGACAGTGGTTTTCTGAAGTGTTCCTTAGCCCATGTGGTGATATCCTTTACACACTGATGTCGCTTTTTGATGCAGTACCGCCTGACTGATCGAAAGTCACGGCCTTGCCGCTTACGTGCAGTGATTTCTCCAGATTCTCTGAACCTTTTAATGATATTACGGACCGTAGATGGTGAAATCCCTAAATTATTTGCAATAGCTCGTTGAGAAATGTTGTTCTTAAACTGTTGATCATCTTCAAGCCGCTTTCTGACAGTGGCTTCAGGATGCGCCGTTTTATGGGCGGTTTTATTTACGTGGCTCACCTTTGGCAGCATCTCTCCCCGTCATCTTTGTTGTAGCGGTGTAGCGTGCAAGGACAGGAGTGGAAGAAGTGTCAAAAGATGGCGCTAACTGTTTTAATGACATTCAGACTTTACTTCAATCAATAACGGAGCAGCATCTCCTCATCCGGAAACAACAACACCGGAAATGTCCCGTGAAAAAACGTCCGACCGGAACTCTAATTACTAAAGTTCCTTGGGTGAATAATGTAAACTCACTATACCGGTATGTTTTAGCGCTTTTATGGCAAGTTTACTGACAGATTTAAGTAAGAACTTTACACTACTTTATATTAGAAATGGCAACAGTGGAGGATGAATGTCTCATAACAAGAAGATAGAGAAAAAGAAGAAGCTTATCGACTACGGTGTCGCCACGGACTACAAAGGCGGAAGCGCGCAATTTTTCAGGATTTATGCAGATCCCAAATACAAATCAGCAGGTACCAGAAGGTAAGAAAAGTTGCTTTTGCATAATATTGCGAAACAAAACGCCAGATAATATGTCTTACCTTATACACACACCATAATAATACTCTTATGTTTAATGCGCCGGCAATCCATCAAAGGGTTCGGCTTCATAGCTTACCAAAGGCGTACTAAAACATTTTGATAGATTTTTGAGCGCCGTGTGTAATGTCAAGTCAAGTCAAGTCAACTTTATTTATATAGCACATTTTTAACAACTTTTTAGATTGCACCAAAGTGCTTTACAGGTTAAAAAAGCATGGAGCAAACAAAAACAAAAAAAACAAAAAACAAAAAAAACAAAAAAAAAACCAACAACAACAAAAAAAAAAACTAAGCAAAACAAAAAAAACAAAGAACATAAACAATGAGTGTGCTGAACAAGATAATGCAAATGCAATACGGTAAAAGGGGTCGAATAAAAAGTTTAAAAAAATTTGCAGAATAAAAAAATAATAATAATAATAAAAGTGCTACAAATTGAAAAATACAACTAAAGCGAAGGGGTGGGAGGGGGGGGACTAGAAATGTTCTATATTTTCAGTGGAACATATAAAATGTTGGTGTTGTTTACTTGAGTCATAATGCCATCATATTGCAGTCTACACGTATATCTTATGTTTGACTACCATCTACTGGTCACACTTATTACATCATGTACCAAAAAGAAACTGGTCCTGTAGATACTTTGTCATCGTGCAATATTGTACTCATATATTCCAATAACACTGTACACCTCCGCTAATTGCTAGCTGGAAACTAGCGCACTAACCACTAGCTAGCATGTGGCGAGCTAATTGCTGGCTGGCAACTAGCGCATTAATCTTTAACTGGAAACCTGCACGCTCATTCTCAGTTAACAACTCGCACGCTAATTGCTATCTGGCGACGGGCGTGTATCTCTTATGTTTGACTGCCATCTACTGGTCACACTTATCATTACACCTTGCACCAAATAAAATTGCTTCGAGGTCGGTAAGCAAAACCAAAATTATTCTGTACAATAGACGCAGCGTGTTATAAGGCGCACTGTCGAGTTTTGAGGAACAATAGGATTTTAAGTGCGCCTTATAGTCCGGAAAATACGGTGTTCATTTTCACAAAGATGATTGGTTTTGTAATGTCCATCTAGATACACCATATTGCCAAAAGTATTTGGACACCTGCCTTTACTCACATATGAACTTGAAGTGCCATCCCATGGAATTGCCCAAAATGTTTTGGTAACCTGGAGCATTCCAAGTTCCTTTCACTTGAACTAAGGGGCCAAGCCCAACTACTGAAAAACCAACCCCACACCATAATTCCTCCTCCACCAAATTTCACACTCGGTACAATGCAGTCCGAAATTTGAAGTGAAGTGAAGTGAATTATATTTCTATAGCGCTTTTCTCTAGTGACTCAAAGCGCTTTACATAGTGAAATGTAGCGTTCTCCTGGCAACCTCCAAACCCAGACTGGTCCAACAGACTACCAGATGGAAAAGCGTGATTCATCAGTCCAGAGAAGGCGTCTCCACTGCTCTAGAGTCCAGTGGAGACGTGCTTTACACCACTGCATCCCACGCTTTGCATTGGACTTGATGATGTATGGCTTAGATCCAGCTGCTCGGCCATGGAAACCCATTCCATGAAGCTCCCTGCGTACTGTACGTGGGCTAATTGGAAGGTCACATGAAGTTTGGAGTCTCTGTAGCAACAGACTGCGCAAAAAGTCTTTGCACTATGCGCCAAAGTTGACTTTGGAATATTTAGGAGCGAGGAAATTTCACGACTGGATTTGTTGCACAGGTGGCATCCTATGACAGTTCCACGCTGGAAATCACTGAGAGCGGCCCGTTCTTTCACAAATGTTTGTAGAAACAGTCTCCATGCCTAAGTGCTTGATTTGATACACCGGGCCAAGTGATTAGGACACCTGATTCTCATCATTTGGATGGGTGGCCAAATACATTTGGCGATATAGTGTACAAACCCCGTTTCCATATGAGTTGGGAAATTGTGTTAGATGTAAATATAAACGGAATACATCGATTTGCAAATAATTTTCAACCCATATTCAGTTGAATATGCTACAAAGACAACATATTTGATGTTCAAACTGATACACATTTTTTTGTTGTTGCAAATAATCATTAACTTTAGAATTTGATGCCAGCAACACGTGACAAAGAAGTTGGGAAAGGTGGCAATAAATACTGATAAAGTTGAGGAATGCTCATCAAACACTTATTTGGAACATCCCACAGGTGAACAGGCAAATTGGGAACAGGTGGGTGCCATGATTGGGTATAAAAGTAGATTCCATGAAATGCTCAGTCATTCACAAACAAGGATGGGGCGAGGGTCACCACTTTGTCAACAAATGCGTGAGCAAATTGTTGAACAGTTTAAGAACAACCTTTCTCAACCAGCTATTGCAAGGAATTTAGGGATTTCACCATCTACGCTCTGTAATATCATCAAAGGGTTCAGAGAATCTGGAGAAATCACTGCACGTAAGCAGCTAAGCCCGTGACCTTCCATCCCTCAGGCTGTACTGCATCAACAAGCGACATCAGTGTGTAAAGGATATCACCACATGGGCTCAGGAACACTTCAGAAACCCACTGTCAGTAACTACAGTTGGTCGCTACATCTGTAAGTGCAAGTTAAAACTCTCCTATGCAAGGTGAAAATCGTTTATCAACAACACCCAGAAACGCCGTCGGCTTCGCTGGGCCTGAGCTCATCTAAGATGGACTGATACAAAGTGGAAAAGTGTTCTGTGGTCTGACGAGTCCACATTTCAAATTTTTTTTGAAAACTGTGGACGTTGTGTCCTCCGTACCAAAGAGGAAAAGAACCATCCGGATTGTTATAGGCGCAAAGTTGAAAAGCCAGCATGTGTGATGGTATGGGGGTGTATTAGTGCCCAAGACATGGGTAAATTACACATCTGTGAAGGCGCCATTAATGCTGAAAGGTACATACAGGTTTTGGAGCAACATATGTTGCCATCCAAGCAACGTTACCATGGACGCCCCTGCTTATTTGTTTGCAAGTCATTGTATTCCGTTTATATTTACATCTAACACAATTTCCCAACTCATATGGAAACGGGGTTTTTTTTTTGTACATCCCCCCTCAAGAAAAACCCAGCAAACAGTGGCAGATGTGGACTTC
This sequence comes from Entelurus aequoreus, assembly GCF_033978785.1. NCBI lineage: Eukaryota > Metazoa > Chordata > Actinopteri > Syngnathiformes > Syngnathidae > Entelurus > Entelurus aequoreus. The sequence continues at coordinate 7,346,452 of NC_084750.1, forward strand.
CAGTAAACGGTGGCTGAAGTGACTTGCCTAAATCTTAATGGGTAAAACAAAGTGGTACGTCGAAACTCGCACACGGGAGCTTTGCTGTGCTTGGCGTCGTCATTGAGTGGACACTGTTTGTGTAGCATGCGATAGCTCCGGCTAACCCGGGAGAAAGGAAATAGCACCAGCAAAAGGGTGGCCAGTTCTGAAGGAGGTGGTCCATCTGTGCAAACAGCACCAAGCGAGGGGAGTAATTTATTACCTCGGGTCAACACTGAAAGTTCGGGCCTGACACAAAATCGGGAGGCAGCTTTTTAGAGCCCGTTCAAGTTCGGACGCGAAAGGTACTGGATTTTGGGGGTTGCCATGTCTCCCGCCGTAACAAGCTCCTCTCTCATGTTTTCGCTTAAATTTGCCAGAGAAGGGTCAATGACTCTGTTCTTTTCTTCCCTCCTTTCTGCTTTCAAGAATGTCTGCAATGCTTCCCAGGAATCCCGCCTTGTTGACTTTGGTTTGGGATAAAAGGTGCAGTCTCCTCTGTTCTCCCGGCTGATCCGAAAGGTGATTAGGCCGGCCTCAACGTGAGCCCGTGCATAACCCCGCACTCTGGCCCCGGCAGATTACCCCCGCGCTCGCTGTTATTCGGGGGCGGGGGGATGAAGACACACGAGAGGGGGAGACAACTTTTCACCTTGTTGCAAAAGTAGCTTGGAGTACCAGTAAGCTGTCCCTTAAATCAAGGCCCCCGTTAAACACTCGCAGGTGCTAAAAGTGTCACGCCGCCATTGTTTTCCAGAAATTACTGGTGTTTTGGTAAGATAAAACCACTCTTTTTTTGTGGATGTGCTTCTGCAGGATCAACAGGGCCACAGACAGGATGGGGAAGTCTGGGAGGATTGTGAGCTGGCCCCCGACCCGTGTTGGTTTTTGCTCCGTGTATTGGCGACTCGGACGGACGAAATATAAGATTGCAGTTGTATACCCGAGTCATGGTTTGTTTGCCTCCAATAGGAATTCACCTCGGGCTTGAATCAGCGGAAACATGTTGTACAAAACCCAAAACCAGTAAAGTCGGCACGTTGTGTAATTGGTAAATAAAAACAGAATACAATGATTTGCAAATTCTTTTCAACTTATATTCAATTGAATAGACTGCAAAGACAAGATACTTAAAGGCCTACTGAAAGCCACTACTACCGACCACGCAGTCTGATAGTTTATATATCAATGATGAAATCTTAACATTGCAACACATGCCAATACGGCCGGGTAAACTTATAAAGTGCAATTTTAAAATTCCTGCTACACTTCCGGTTGAAAAACTCCTTTGGATATGATTTATGCGCGTGACGTCACAAAGTCCACGGAAGTGGTTGGACCCCATCGGACCCGATACAAAAACCTCTTGTTTTCTTCGACAAAATTCCACAGTAATCTGGACATCTGTGTTGGTGAATCTTTTGCAATTTGTTTAAAGGCCTACTGAAATGAATTTTTTTAATTTAAACGGGGATAGCAGATCTATTCTATGTGTCATACTTGATCATTTCGCGATATTGCCATATTTTTGCTGAAAGGATTTAGTATAGAACGACGACGATAAAGATTGCAACTTTTGGTATCTGATAAAAAAAAAAGGCTTGCCCCTACCGGAAGTAGCGTGACGTAGTCAGTTGAACATATACGCAAAGTTCCCTATTGTTTACAATGATGGCCGCATGAAGTGAGAGAGATTCGGACCGAGAAAGCGACAATTTCCCCATTAATTTGAGCGAGGATGAAAGATTTGTGGATGAGTAAAGTGCAAGTGAAGGACTAGTGGGGAGTTGAAGCTATTCAGATAGGGAAGATGCTGTGAGAGCCGGGGGTGACCTGATATTCAGCTGGGAATGACTACAACAGTAAATAAACACAAGACATATATATACTCTATTAGCCACAACACAACCAGGCTTATATTTAATATGCCACAAATTAATCCTGCATAAAAACACCTGCGTGTTTGTTATGCTAGCTCCTAGCTCCTCTGCTAGCTCCTAGCTCCATAGAACACGCCAATACAATTCAAACACCTGATCAACACACACAATCATTCAGCCCAAAAGACCGTTCACCTAACCCAAGGTTCATAAAGCTTATATATTTTTAAAAAGTTACGTACGTGACGCGCACATACGGTCAAGCTATCAAATGTTTAGCAGCCAAGGCTGCATACTCACGGTACCTGGTATTCAGCTGGGAATGACTAAAACAGTAAATAAACACAAGACATATATTTACTCTATTAGCCACAACACAACCAGGCTTATATTTAATATGACACAAATTAATCCTGCATAAAAACACCTACGTCTTTGTTATGCTAACTCCTAGCTCCTATGCTAGCTCCTAGCTCCATAGAACACGCCAATACAATTCAAACACCTGATCAACACACACAATCACTCAGCCCAAAAGACCGTTCACCTAACCCAAGGTTCATAAAGCTTATATATTTTTAAAAAGTTACGTACATACGCAAAAAAAAGTTACGTACATACGGTCAAGCGATCAAATGTTTAGAAGCCAAAGCTGCATACTCACAGTAGCACGTCTGCGTCTTTGTCATCCAAATCAAAGCAATCCTGGTAAGAGTCTGTGTTGTCCCAGTTCTCTACAGGCGTCTGTGTATCGAAGTCAAAAGTCCTCCTGGTTAGAGTCTCTGTTATCCGAGTTCTTCCATCTTGACTGCATCTTTCGGGAATGTAAACAAAGAAGCGCCGGCTGTGTACTGTTGTTGCTGACTACGTTCGAAAAATACGTCCATTTCGCACCGACAACTTTCTTCTTTGCTTGCTCAGCTTCTTTCTCCATAATGCAATGAACATGATTGCAACAGATTCACGAACACAGATGTCCAGAATACTGTGGAATTATGAAATGAAAACAGAGCTTTTTCGTATTGGCTTCAATGTGGAAGGCATACCCGTGTTCGCCGGGCTACGTCACGCGCATACGTCATCCTCAGAGGCGTTTCGAACCGGAAGTTTAGCGGCAAATTTAAAATGTCACTTTATAAGTTAACCCGGCCGTATTGGCATGTGTTATAATGTTAAGATTTCATCATTGATATATAAACTATCAGACTGCGTGGTCGGTAGTAGTGGGTTTCAGTAGGCCTTTAACCGTGTAGTTACATGTACATGGTTTAATAGTATTGTTGATCTTCTGTCTATCCTTCCAGTCAGGGGTTTATTTCTTTTGTTTCTATCTTCATTTGAGAACGATGCTATCACGTTAGCTCAGTAGCTAAAGTGTGTCACCGATGTATTGTCTTGGAGATAAAAGTCACTTTAAATGTCCATTTCGCGTGCTCGACTCTCATTTTCAAGAGGATATAGTATCCGAGGTGGTTTAAAATACAAATCCGTGATCCACAATAGAAAAAGGAGAGAGTGTGGAATCCAATGAGCCAGCTTGTACCTAAGTTACGGTCAGAGCGAAAAAAGATACGTCCATCACTGCCTCTCAAGTCCTTCACTGTAACGTTCCTCATCTACGAATCTTTCATCATCGCTCAAATTAATGGGGTAATCGTCACTTTCTCGATCCGAATCTCTCTCGCTCCATTGTAAACAAAGGAGAATTGTGAGGATATTACCTCCTCTGACGTCACGCTACTTCCGGTACAGGCAAGGCTTTTTTTTTATCAGCGAGCAAAAGTTGCGAACTTTATCGTCGATTTTCTCTACTAAATCCTTTCAGCAAAAATACGGCAATATCGCGAAATGATCAAGTATGACACATAGAATGGATCTGCTATTCCCGTTTGAATAAAAAAAAATCATTTCAGTAGGCCTTTAATGTTCAAACTGGAAAACTTACTTTTTTTTGCAAATAATCATTAACTTAGCATTAACTTAATGGCAGCAACACATTGCAAAAAAGTTGGCACAGGGGCATTTTTACCACTGTGTTACATGGCCTTTCCTTTTAATGACATTTAGTACTAAGGAGACCAATTTTTGAAGCTTTTCAGGTGGAATTCTTTCCCATTCTCGCTTTATGTACAGCTTAAGTTGTTCAACAGTCCGGGGGTCTCAGTTGTGGTATTTTAGGCTTTACAATTTCAATGGGAGACATGTCTGGACTACAGGCAGGCCAGTCTAGTACCCGCACTCTTTTACTATGGAGCCACGCTGTTGTAACACGTGGCTTGGCATCGTCTTGCTGAAATAAGCAGGGGCGTCCATGATAACGTTGCTTGGATGGCAACATAAGTTGCTCCAAAACCTGTATGTACCTTTCAGCATTAATGGTGCCTTCACAGATGTGTAAGTTACCCATTCCTTGTGCACTAATACACCCCCATACCATCACATATGCTGCCTTTTTAACGTTGCCCCTATAACAATCCGGATGGTTCTTTTCCTCTTTGTTCCGGAGGACACGACGTCCATAGTTTCCAAAAACAATTTGAAATGTGGACTCGTCAGACCACAGAACACTTTTCCACTTTGCATCAGTCCATCTTAGATGAGCTCGGGGCCCAGCGATGCCGGCTGAGTTTTCGGGTGTTGTTGATAAATGGCTTTTGCTCTGCATAGTAGAGTTTTAACTTGCACTTACAGATGTAGCGACCAACTGTAGTTACTGACAGTGGTTTTCGGAAGTGTTCCTGAGCGCATGTGGTGATATCCTTTACACACTGAGGTCGGTTTTTTGATCGAAGGTCCGTAATATCATCGCTTACATGTAGAGATGTCCGATATCAACCAATAAATGCTTTAACACGCGAAGTCCCAGAGAAGGGTCAATTGACACTTTTACCTAGAAAACACACAAGAGGGTCATTTGACCCCTAGTCCCCCCTGTGGACACTCCTTTTGTTATGAAAATGTGGCTGTTAGTGGCACACGGCAGGGGGCCACTTGAGCCTGTGTGGGGGAGGGGACCTTACAGCTCAAGCTTTAGTTCTGAGGTAGGTTGTGTGTGTTTTTGCAAGGATCAACAGAATGAAGGGATCAACACTCTGACATTTATTGTTAAAAAAAAATACAAAACAAAACATATTTACAAAGAATGAAAAAGCAACTGTTTTCCCAGTTTTGGTGTGGAGGGTTGTTGCAGAAGCAATTGTTATTTTTGTGTGCCAAAAATAGTTTAAAAAAAAAAATTTACAAAGAAAAAAGCATATTTACAAAGAATGAAAAACCATGTCCATGTAAACGTGACTGACATACATTTGAGCAGTCACTCACAATCCTGGCACTGCCATTGCTCCTTTCGGCATTTCCCACATGTATAATTTTTCTGTCTACCTAGACAAACTGCCCCTAACAGCCTCATTACCATAACAAAATGAGTGATTAGTGTATTCGGGAAAAGCGTCGGGCCAAATGACCCCTCTCTGGGTCTTCTAGGTAGACAGAAAAATGCTGGGACTTCTAGTGTTAAAGTGTAATTTCGGAAATTTTCGGTATCGGTTTCAACCTCCCGATTTCACCGGGAGACTCCCAAATTTCAGTGCCCCTCCCGAAAATCTCACGGGGCAACCGTTCTCCCGATTTCCACCCGGACAAGATTATTGGGGGCGTGCCTAAAAGGCACTGCCTTTAGCGTCCTCTACAACCTGTCGTCACGTCCGCTTTTCCTTCCATACAAACAGCGTGCCGGCCCAGTCACATAATATATGCGGCTTTTACACACACACACAAGTGAATGCAAACCATACTTGGTCAACAGCCATACAGGTCACACTGAGGGTGTCCGTATAAACAACTTTAACACTGTTACAAATATGTAATGACTGTGAACCCACACCAAACAAGAATGACAAACACATTTCGGGAGAACATCCGCACCGTAACACAACATAAACACAACAGAACAAATACCCAGAACCCCTTGCAGCACTAACTCTTCCGGGACGCTACAATAACATCTACGGCTTTTGGAGCTCAGTGCACAGCTGCACACACAACAAGAAGGAGACGAAGCAGAAGAACGAAGAAGAGACATGGCGACGACGAGTAAGAAGAATAAATACGCTTGCAAGTTCCTAAATGATTGGAAAAAAGAATTTCATTTCATCCAGGACAGCTCGAAGGGGTATGCTGCCTGTGCCTCAACCCCGCCCCCGCAACCACGCCCCCAACACCCCCATCTCCCGAATTCGGAGGTCTCAAGGTTGGCAAGTATGGCAGGTACCAGAAGGTATGAAAAGTTGCTTTTGCATAATATTGCGAAACAAAACACCATACAATATGTCTTACCTTATACACACACCATAATAATACTTGTATGTTGAAGCACAGTACAATCATCAAGCGGTGCGTCTTCATAGCTTACCAAAGTCCTACTAAAACATTTTGATAGATTTTTCAGCGCCGTGCGTAATGTTCTATATTTTCAATGGAACATATCAAGTTTTGGTGTTGTTTACTTGTGTCATATTGCAGTCTACACATATCTGTTATGTTTGACTGCCATCTACTGGTCACACTTATGAATACACCATGTACCAAATAAAATAGCTTCGAGGTCGGTAAGCAAAACCAGAATTATTCCGTACATTAGGCGTTATAAGGCGCACGGTCCAGTTTTGAGGAAAAAAATGGATTTTAAGTGCGCCTTATAGTCCGGAAAATACGGTACATAACCTTACGGTGACGATAATTAGTCAGGAGTGGAACCTCAATTTACGAACCAGTCATTGTACAAACTTTTTTATTTACAAACCAGAGACTGGATTTAAAACCCCACATCTGCGGTCCCCTCCAAGGTTTCTCATTGTCATCCCATTGGGTTGAGTTTTTTTCTTGCCCTGATGTGGGATCTGAGCCGAGGATGTCGTTGTGGCTTGTGCAGCCCTTTGAGACACTTGTGATTAAGGGCTATGTAAATAAACTTTCATTGACTGACTTCTGTTTTGTTTGATCAACCGTTTTACTGCCGCGTTACAGACATCGTTTGGAAACAACTAAGGTGTGTGCATAAACACTTACAAAATATTTCTGTGTAAATAACTAATTTAACAATGTATACATCTGTGACTTATAGTCTTATTCATTTTTCCTAAAAAATTGTGGGTGTGGCTTATATACCGTATTTTTCGGACTAAAAGTCGCAGTTTTTTTTCTCGTAGTTTGTGCGACTTATACTCAGGAGCGACTTATGTGTGAAATTATCAACACATTACCGTAAAATGTCAAATAATATTATTTAGCTCATGTTTGACGAGCATCCCTCAACTTTCTCAGTCTTTTTTGCCACCTGTGCCAGCTTTTTTTGTTGCAGGCATCCATTTTAAATGAGCTAATACTTGCAAAAAATAACAGAGTTCTAGTTCGAACGTTAAATATCTTGTCTTTGCAGTCTATTCAATTGAATATAAGTTGAAAAGGATTTGCAAATCATTGTATTCAGTTTTTATTTACGAATTACACAACGTGCCAACTTCACTGGTTTTGGGTTTTGTATGTTTGGCTTCCCCGGGTGTATTTCTCCCCAACACTTTAATGACCCCCTCCCCCGAAAACCCCCAGCAGGAAGCCTCAGGATGATGCATGGGCGAGAGAAATCCTGATTGGCTTCCATGCGCCAACAACAATATTGTCTTTAATCTAGATATCATTACATTCAAAACAGAAATTCAAGGGCACCATTGTTTCCCTTTGGGCAGTTTTTCAGAGGGCTGTTTCCTCCGGGAACCGAAACCAGGGATGATGTCGAGGTGCCAATTTCAGGACCTGAATGAAGTGACTGCTAACGAACGAGACTTGTAGTACTTATTGTGGTACAACGAGGTAGAGGTGCGTGGTTTGGCAAATGTTTACCCTTCTGTGTAGAAGGAATAGATTCAACTTATGGAACCCATCTGGTACAGTCCCTGGACTCCAGACCTGGGATCCCCGGTATGAGAGTTGAATATTCTAGGCCTAAGAGTGATGTAGACCGAAGTACACATCTCCCAGACACACTGGATGGCGTCCGTTCCACTCACTCTCCTGAACCTCAACTCTTATGCGGCTCACGGTCTGGTTTAGTCCCTAATTCCATTCTGCCCAGGACATGTCATGCCAGATCTGCTCCTAACGTTCCTTCTGGTGTAGAGCTACTATCCCACACCTGATTGCACTCTGCAATTAGGCCTCTGTTAGCCTGAGTCTTGAGTCTTAGGACCAGTTTTAAAAGAAACTGAGCGCCGCGTGTAATGTTATACAGTATTTTATCAATGGAACATATAACGCCTTGATGTTGTTTACTTGAGTCATATTGCAGTCTACATGTATCTCTTATGTTTGACTGCCATCTACTGGTCACACTTATCATTACATCACGCACCAAAAAGAAACCGGTCCCAAAGATACCATCTCATCGTGCAATATTGTACTCATATATTCAAATAACACAGTATACCCCCGCTAATTGCTAGCTGGCAAGTAGCGCACTAACCACCAGCTAGCATCTGGCGAGCTAATTGCTGGCTGGCAACTAGCGCGTTCATCTTTAACTGGAAACGGGTACGCTAATTCTCAGTTAACAACTACCACGCTAATTGCTGTCTGGCAATGGGCGTGCTAATCGTGAGCTGACATGTAGCGCACTAATCGCTAGCTGGAAACCGCCAGTCACATTGCTAGCGGACAACAAGCACGTTAACCCCTAGCTAGTATGTGGCGAGCTAATTGCTGGCTGGCAACTAGCGCGTTCATCTTTAACTGGAAACGGGTACGCTAATTCTCAGTTAACAACTACCACGCTAATTGCTATCTGGCAATGGGCGTGCTAATCGTGAGCTGACATGTAGCGCACTAATCGCTAGCTGGAAACCGCCAGTCACATTGCTAGCTGACAACAAGCACGTTAACCCCTAGCTAGTATGTGGCGAGCTAATTGCTGGCTGGCAACTAGCGCGTTCATCTTTAACTGGAAACGGGTACGCTAATTCTCAGTTAACAACTACCACGCTAATTGCTGTCTGGCAATGGGCGTGCTAATCGTGAGCTGACATGTAGCGCACTAATCGCTAGCTGGAAACCGCCAGTCACATTGCTAGCTGACAACAAGCACGTTAACCCCTAGCTAGTATGTGGCGAGCTAATTGCTGGGTGGCAACTAGCGCGTTCATCTTTAACTGGAAACGGGCACGCTAATTCTCAGTTAACAACTACCACGCTAATTGCTGTCTGGCAATGGGCGTGCTAATCGTGAGCTGACATGTAGCGCACTAATCGCTAGCTGGAAACCGCCAGTCACATTGCTAGCTGACAACAAGCACGCTAACCCCTAGCTAGTATGTGGCGAGCTAATTGCTGGCTGGCAACTAGCGCGTTCATCTTTAACTGGAAACGGGTACGCTAATTCTCAGTTAACAACTACAACGCTAATTGCTATCTGGCAATGGGCGTGCTAATCGTGAGCTGACATGTAGCACACTAATCGCTAGCTGGAAACCGCCAGTCACATTGCTAGCTGACAACAAGCACGTTAACCCCTAGCTAGTATGTGGCGAGCTAATTGCTGGCTGGCAACTAGCGCGTTCATCTTTAACTGGAAACGGGTACGCTAATTCTCAGTTAACAACTACCACGCTAATTGCTGTCTGGCAATGGGCGTGCTAATCGTGAGCTGACATGTAGCGCACTAATCGCTAGCTGGAAACCGCCAGTCACATTGCTAGCTGACAACAAGCACGTTAACCCCTAGCTAGTATGTGGCGAGCTAATTGCTGGCTGGCAACTAGCGCGTTCATCTTTAACTGGAAACGGGTACGCTAATTCTCAGTTAACAACTACCACGCTAATTGCTGTCTGGCAATGGGCGTGCTAATCGTGAGCTGACATGTAGCGCACTAATCGCTAGCTGGAAACCGCCAGTCACATTGCTAGCTGACAACAAGCACGTTAACCCCTAGCTAGTATGTGGCGAGCTAATTGCTGGCTGGCAACTAGCGCGTTCATCTTTAACTGGAAACGGGTACGCTAATTCTCAGTTAACAACTACCACGCTAATTGCTATCTGGCAATGGGCGTGCTAAACGTGAGCTGACATGTAGCGCACTAATCGCTAGCTGGAAACCGCCAGTCACATTGCTAGCTGACAACAAGCACGTTAACCCCTAGCTAGTATGTGGCGAGCTAATTGCTGGCTGGCAACTAGCGCGTTCATCTTTAACTGGAAACGGGCACGCTAATTCTCAGTTAACAACTACCACGCTAATTGCTATCTGGCAATGGGCGTGCTAAACGTGAGCTGACATGTAGCGCACTAATCGCTAGCTGGAAACCGCCAGTCACATTGCTAGCTGACAACAAGCACGTTAACCCCTAGCTAGTATGTGGCGAGCTAATTGCTGGCTGGCAACTAGCGCGTTCATCTTTAACTGGAAACGGGTACGCTAATTCTCAGTTAACAACTACCACGCTAATTGCTATCTGGCAATGGGCGTGCTAATCGTGAGCTGACATGTCGCGCACTAATCGCTAGCTGGAAACCGCCAGTCACATTGCTAGCTGACAACGAGCACGTTAACCCCTACCTAGTATGTGGCGAGCTAATTGCTGGCTGGCAACTAGCGCGTTCATCTTTAACTGGAAACGGGTACGCTAATTCTCAGTTAACAACTACCACGCTAATTGCTGTCTGGCAATGGGCGTGCTAATCGTGAGCTGACATGTAGCGCACTAATCGCTAGCTGGAAACCGCCAGTCACATTGCTAGCTGACAACAAGCACGTTAACCCCTAGCTAGTATGTGGCGAGCTAATTGCTGGGTGGCAACTAGCGCGTTCATCTTTAACTGGAAATGGGCACGCTAATTCTCAGTTAACAACTACCACGCTAATTGCTGTCTGGCAATGGGCGTGCTAATCGTGAGCTGACATGTAGCGCACTAATCGCTAGCTGGAAACCGCCAGTCACATTGCTAGCTGACAACAAGCACGCTAACCCCTAGCTAGTATGTGGCGAGCTAATTGCTGGCTGGCAACTAGCGCGTTCATCTTTAACTGGAAACGGGTACGCTAATTCTCAGTTAACAACTACCACGCTAATTGCTGTCTGGCAATGGGCGTGCTAATCGTGAGCTGACATGTAGCGCACTAATCGCTAGCTGGAAACCGCCAGTCACATTGCTAGCTGACAACAAGCACGTTAACCCCTAGCTAGTATCTGGCGAGCTAATTGCTGGCTGGCAACTAGCGCGTTCATCTTTATCTGGAAAACTGGCACGCTAATTGTTAGTTAACAGCTACCACGCTAATTGTCAATCGTCAGTCTACCCCAGGGCAGCTGTAGCTACGAAAGTAGCTTACCACCACCAGGTGTGTATGAATGATGGGTTTTTAACATGTAAAGCGACTTTGGGTACTTAGAAAAGCGCTATATAAATCCCAGGTACACCTGTCTCCATCTAAACACGGCAGTGCGCTCTTAAACGCACGGTGGGAAGCGAGGGGAAAACGACGTTAAACCAAGCGCTTGGCTCCGTTTACTCCGAGGGGGAAATCTCCCGAGCAAAGTCCGTGTAGTCGGTCCGCCATGATTATCAAGCCAAACGACGCTTCATGGTGCCTAAAATGCCTTAATAAATTACGGGGTTTCGGTAATTAAAAAAAATTAAACGGTATTACTAACCGTAAATTATCATTATACCGTTTATTGTTACATCCCTCGTCAATTAACAAGTAAAAAGTCAGTTGGTACATTTTTCAGGGCATTACGGCAAATGACGAGGGCGTCTCGGCTTTTGCCGCAGTTGTCGTGGTTAAATTTGAGCCTTGCATATATATATATATATATATATATATATATATATATATATATATATATATATATATATATATATATATATATATATATATATATATATATATATATATAAATATATATATATACACTACCGTTCAAAAGTTTGGGGTCACATTGAAATGTCCTTATTTTTGAAGGAAAAGCACTGTACTTTTCAATGAAGATAACTTTAAACTAGTCTTAACTTTAAAGAAATACACTCTATACATTGCTAATGTGGTAAATGACTATTCTAGCTGCAAATGTCTGGTTTTTGGTGCAATATCTACATAGGCCCATTTCCAGCAACTATCACTCCAGTGTTCTAATGGTACAATGTGTTTGCTCATTGGCTCAGAAGGCTAATTGATGATTAGAAAACCCTTGTGCAATCATGTTCACACATCTGAAAACAGTTTAGCTCGTTACAGAAGCTACAAAACTGACCTTCCTTTGAGCAGATTGAGTTTCTGGAGCATCACATTTGTGGGGTCAATTAAACGCTCAAAATGGCCGGAAAAAGAGAACTTTCATCTGAAACTCGACAGTTTATTCTTGTTCTTAGAAATGAAGGCTCAAACACAAAATTGTTTGGGTGACCCCAAACTTTTGAACGGTAGTGTATATATATTTTTTTAAAGTCTGATCAACCAGTAGTTTTATCAAATAATGTAATAATATTCTTAGCATTTACCTTGGAGTGTGGACTGTGTAACAATCGGAATAATTGTTGTTGTTCATGTTGCGCATGGACGACTTTGAGTGACGGACCATACGGTAGGTCGGAGTTGGCAACAAGCGATGTGTATGTCTGTGTACCAAAAGTAACGCTCAATCGTTCAGTTTCTGGAGTCTGAAGACCATCAGCAGCTTCTCTGTATTTTCATGGATAAATGTCCGTCGTTTAGACGTTTTTGGCTTGTAACTTATAACTCAGATTCATGCAGGCTTTTTAAAGCACAACAAAAAGTTGAGAGCCAGCTTGTTCCTCACAATACTCGTACGTAGGGGATTCGTCAACGTTGTCGGCAAAAATCTGCAACAAAATTGAGTTTCTGGAGCATCACCTTTGTGGGGTCAATTAAACGCTCAAAATTGGCCAGAAAAAGAGAACTTTCATCTGAAACTCGACAGTCTATTCTTGTTCTTAGAAATGAAGGCTCAAACACAAAATTGTTTGGGTGACCCCAAACTTTTGAACGGTAGTGTATATATATTTTTTAAAAGTCTGATCAACCAAAAATTTCAGGACCCCACTGCAGTACTTCTGTGGACCCCCAGGGGGTCTCGGACTACTCTTGAAGAACTCAGCTGTATCAAACTACTGTGGTTGTTTGTAGTACATATCAACATACGAGTGTGTTTTTTTTCATAGAGTATTTCTTGTCTAAAAGTGTGTTTCTCTTTTTGAAAGTCGTGTTAAAATGGTGTTTTGCATCGATTGCAATGAGATCAGATCGTTTCGAGTGACAAGTTCATTCGTAGAACCAATCGAGCTCATCGGTTGAGGTTGTACCGTTCTGGTAAATTAGCCGTAGTAAGTGAAGCTCACCTGCACTGGCTTCCTGTGCACTTAAGATGCGACTTTAAGGTTTTACTACTTACGTATAAAATACTACACGGTTTAGCTCCAGCCTATCTCGCCGATTGTATTGTACCATATGTCCCGACAAGAAATCTGCGTTCAAAGAACTCCGGCTTATTAGTGATTCCCAGAGCCCAAAAAAAAGTCTGCGGGCTATAGAGCGTTTTCTATTCGGGCTCCAGTACTCTGGAATGCCCTCCCGGTAACAGTTAGAGATGCTACCTCAGTAGAAGCATTTAAGTCCCATCTTAAAACTCATTTGTATAATCTAGCCCAGGGTCACCAACGCGGTGCCCGCGGGCACCAGGTAGCCCTTAAGGACCAGATGAGTAGCCCGCTGGCCTATTCTAAAAATAGCTCAAATAGCTGCCTCTATTTTTAAATTGTATTTATTTACTAGCAAGCTGGTCTCGCTTTGCCTGACATTTTTAATTCTAAAAGAGACAAAACTCAAATAGAATTTGAAAATCCAAGAAAATATTTTAAAGACTTGGTCTTCACTTGTTTAAATAAATTCATTAATTTTTTTACTTTGCTTCTTATAACTTTCAGAAAGACAATTTTAGAGACAAAATACAACCTTAAAAAATTATTTTAGGATTTTTAAACACCTTTTACCTTTTAAATTCCTTCCTCTTCTTTCCTGACAATGTAAATCAATGTTCAAGTAAATGTATTTTTTTTATTTTAAAGAATAATAAATACATTTTAATTTAATATCATCATTTTAGCTTCTGTTTTTTTGACGAAGAATATTTGTGAAATATTTCTTCAAACTTATTATGATTAAAATTCAAAAAAATTATTCTGGCAAATCTAGAAAATCTGTAGAATCAAATGTAAATCTTATTTCAAAGTCTTTTGAATTTCTTTTAAAAAAAAATGTTCTGGAAAATCTAGATGAAATAATGATTTGTCTAGCTTGGTCCAATTTATTATATATTCTAACAAAGTGTAGATTGGATTTTAACCTATTTAAAACATGTCATTTAAATTCTAAAATTAATCTTAATCAGGAAAAATTACTAATGATGTTCCATAAATTATTTTTTAAATTTTTTCAAAAAGATTCGAATCAGCTAGTTTTTTTCTTCTTTTTTTGCGGTTGAATTTTGAATTTCAAAGAGTCGAAATTGAAGATAAACTATGTTTCAAAATTTAATTGTCATTTTTTCCGTGTTTTCTCCTCTTTTAAACCGTTCAATTAAGTGTAAATATCATTAATTATTAATAATAACATAGAGTTAAAGGTAAATTGAGCAAATTGGCTATTTATGGCAATTTATTGAAGTGTGTATCAAACTGGTAGCCCTTCGCATTAATCACTACCCAAGAAGTAGCTCTTGCTTTCAAAAAGGTTGGTGACCCCTGATCTAGCCTTTAAATAGACCCCCCCTTTTTTAGACCAGTTGATCTGCCGTTTCTTTTCTTCTCTCCTCTTCTCCCCTGTCCCTTGCGAGGGGGAGTTGCATAGGTCCGGTGGCCATGGATGAAGTGCTGGCTGTCCAGAGTCGGGACCCCGGGTGGACCACTAGCCTGTGCATCGGTTGGGGACATCTCTGCGCTGCTGACCCGTCTCCGCTCGGGATGGTTTCCTGTGGACTGGACTCCCGCTGATGTGTTGGATCCACTGTGGACTGGACTTTCACAATGTTATGTCAGACCCACTCGACATCCGTTGCTTTCGGTCTCCCCTAGAGGGGGGGGGGGGTTACCCACATATGCGGTCCTCTCCAAGGTTTCTCATAGTCATTCACCGACGTCCCACTGGAGTGAGTTTTTCCTTGCCCGTATGTGGGCTCTGTACCGAGGATGTCGTTGTGGCTTGTACAGCCCTTTGAGACACTTGTGATTTAGGGCTATATAAATAAACATTGATTGATTGATTGATTGAAGCTCTGCCTGCGTTCATGTCCAAATATTGAGTCCTGGCAGACTGGTTTCTTCGGTCATGTTTGGAGTACGGACACAAAGCACTTGTTCTATATTTAGTGCTGGAATGGAAGTGCCCCATGCGGCGTTGAGTGGAACCACGCAGTTGGTTCTCTCTGCTTGGTTGGCACCCTTGTGATGGTTCTGCTCCATAAAGCCCAAACGTCCCAAGAAGTCAGAGTACGAGTATTATTCCATGCCGACCACGAGGGGTGAAATAGAGCATTGTGTCGTAATAAAAGGGCAAAAACATCAACGGGGAAAACGCCAAGCAAAAGAGCGGATTTACACTTTTTTTTTCTCTCCACAGCTTATGCTAAAACAGGGGTCACCAACCTTTTTGAAAGCAAGAGCTACTTCTTGGGTAGTGATTAATGCGAAGGGCTACCAGTTTGATACACACTTCAATAAATTGCCATAAATAGCCAATTTGCTCAATTTACCTTTAACTCTATGTTATTATGAATAATTAATGATATTTACACTTAGTTCAGGGGTCGGCAAGCGAAAATGTTGAAAGAGCCATATTGGACCAAAAATACAAAAACAAATCTGTCTGGAGCCGCAAAAATTAAGCCATATTACATGTGTCATGAGATATAAATTGAATTAAGAGGACTTAAAGGAAACTAAATGACCTCAAATATAGCTACAAATGAGGCATAATGATGCAATATGTACATGTCGCTAGCCTAAATAGCATGTTAGCATCGATTAGCTTGCAGTCATGCAGTGACCAAATATGTCTGATTAGCACTCCACACAAGTCAATAACATCAACAAAACTCACCTTTGTGCACTCACGCACAACGTTGGAAGTGTGGCGGACAAAATGAGACAGAAAAAGTGGCATAAAACACGTCCTAGAAAGTCGGAGAAAGTTAAACATGTAAACAAACTATACGGTGAGTTCAAGGACCGCCAAAATAAGTAGGACAAAGCGGCGCTCGCAAAATACTCGAATGAGTGAAGCATATTTAATATAAACAGTGTGCTTTATAACAATTAGGGAGGTTTGTGTCATGTTTGTCCTCATCCAGAAACCATACTAAAACAAAAAAATAGATTTTTTTTCCCCTCATCTTTTTCCATTCTTCATACATTTTTGAAAAATCTCCAGAGAGCCACTAGGGCGGCGCTAAAGAGCCGCATGCGGCTCTAGAGCCGCGGGTTGCCGACCCCCGACTTAGTTGAACGGTTTAAAAGAGGAGAAAACACGGAAAAAATGACAATTAAATTTTGAAACATAGTTTATCTTCAATTTCGACTCTTTGAAATTCAAAATTCTACCGCAAAAAAAGAGGAAAAAAACTAGCTGATTCGAATCTTTTTGAAAAAATTTAAAAAATAATTTATGGAACATCATTAGTAATTTTTCCTGATTAAGATTAATTTTAGAATTTAAATGACATGTTTTAAATAGGTTAAAATCCAATCTACACTTTGTTAGAATATATAATAAATTGGACCAAGCTAGACAAATCATTATTTCATCTAGATTTTCCAGAACATTTTTTTTTTAAAGAAATTCAAAAGACTTTGAAATAAGATTTACATTTGATTCTACAGATTTTCTAGATTTGCCAGAATAATTTTTTTGAATTTTAATCATAAGTTTGAAGAAATATTTCACAAATATTCTTCGTCAAAAAAACAGAAGCTAAAATGATGATTTTAAATTAAAATGTATTTATTATTCTTTAAAATAAAAAAAATACATTTACTTGAACATTGATTTACATTGTCAGGAAAGAAGAGGAAGGAATTTAAAAAGTAAAAGGTGTTTAAAAATCCTAAAATAATTCTTTAAGGTTGTATTTTTTTCTCTAAAATTGTCTTTCTGAAAGTTATAAGAAGCAAAGTAAAAAAATTAATGAATTTATTTAAACAAGTGAAGACCAAGTCTTTAAAATATTTTCTTGGATTTTCAAATTCTATTTGAGTTTTGTCTCTCTTAGAATTAAACATGTCAGGCAAAGCTAGACCAGCTTGCTAGTAAATAAATACAATTCAAAAAATAGAGGCAGCTATTTGAGCTATTTTTAGAATAGGCCAGCGGGCTACTCATCTGGTCCTTACGGGCTACCTGGTGCCCGCGGGCACCGCGTTGGTGACCCCTGTGCTAAAATATCAAAGCGCATAAAACGTCTGGTTTATTTTACAGGCGTTGTTTTGATGTCCTCTTATTTAAACGTGGAGGCACGTGAAGTGCATCGCGGCCTCCAGTCGTGTTTATTTGCACGAAGACGAATCGGATCGCGAGTGGTCACCCGAGACCGCCGTTGAGACGTCGGTGCCAGCTGTGAACACACGTACTTAAGAGCCGTCCCCGTTTTTGGATCCCGTCACTCAGGACGCGTGTTAATAGCAGGTCCGAGGCCGGGCGCACGCAGATGGAACGCACCGGTGCCCGTCTCGCGGGGCCATTCCGCCGCAATGTGAACACGGAGGGGTGGTGTACGGTTTGCAATGTGCGGTCTGCACCTGGATAACATTTCCCCTGTCAAACTTTGACTTCAGTTCGAGTCCCGTGCGGGTTCACTTTTTTACACTTCCCTTCGTTTGCTTGTTGTCTTCAGAGTCGGGGTCCAAAGCAGAGGTGCCAAAACGTTTTGGCTCTTTAGCATGTCTCGCATATCGAGTAACATGGCTGTAAGGTGTATGGCTGCGGAAGTAGGGGGAAAAAAAGTGAAAAATAAGCCAAAAAAAGTTAGCATGCTAATATTAACTTGCTAGCATGCTAACGTTTGCATGCTAGCAGTTAACAAGTGTCATATACCAAGTTATCACTCTAGGTTAAACGGTTGCAAATTTTGCACAAAAAGTTTCATGACAATGTTAGTATGCTAGCAAGCTAACGTTAGCATGCTAAGTTGTATGACTGTAAGGTAAATGGCTGTGTAATTAGAGGAAAAAAGTTAGCATGTTAATGTTAGTATGCTAGCATGTTAATGTTAGTATGCTAGCATGCTAAAGTTAGCATGCTAGCAGTTAACAAATGTCATATACCAAGTTATGACTCTAGGTTAAACGGTTGCAAATGTAGCTCAAGTCAAGCATGCTAACAGTTAACCAGTGTCACGTATCAAGTTATATGACTCTGGAGTAAACGGTTGCAAATTTTGCACAAAAAGTTTCATGACAATGTTAGTATGCTAGCAAGCTAACATTAGCATGCTAAGTTGTATGACTGTAAGGTAAATGGCTGTGTAATTAGAGGAAAAAATCTAGCATGTTAATGTTAGTATGCTAGCATGTTAATGTTAGTATGCTAGCATGTTAATGTTAGTATGCTAGCATGCTAACGTTAGCATGCTAGCAGTTAACAAATGTCATATACCGAGTTATGACTCTAGGTTAAACGGTTGCAAATGTAGCTCAAGTCAAGCATGCTAACAGTTAAGCAGTGTCACGTACCAAGTTATATGACTCCGGAGTAAACGGTTGCAAATTTTGCACAAAAAGTTTCATGACAATGTTAGTATGCTAGCAAGCTAACGTTAGCATGCTAAGTTGTATGACTGTAAGGTAAATGGCTGTGTAATTAGAGGAAAAAATCTAGCATGTTAATGTTAGTATGCTAGCATGTTAATGTTAGTATGCTAGCATGTTAATGTTAGTATGCTAGCATGCTAACGTTAGCATGCTAGCAGTTAACAAATGTCATATACCGAGTTATGACTCTAGGTTAAACGGTTGCAAATGTAGCTCAAGTCAAGCATGCTAACAGTTAACCAGTGTCACGTACCAAGTTATATGACTCTGGAGTAAACGGTTGCAAATTTTGCACAAAAAGTTTCATGCTAATGTTAGCTAACATTAGCATGCTGTCAGTTAGCATGTGTTACTTAAAGGCCTACTGAAATGAATTTTTTTTTATTTAAACGGGGATAGCAGATCTATTCTATGTGTCATACTTGATCATTTCGCGATATTGCCATATTTTTGCTGAAAGGATTTAGTATAGAACAACGACGATAAAGATTGCAACTTTTGGTATCTGATAAAAAAAAAGGCTTGCCTGTACCGGAAGTAGCGTGACGTAGTCAGTTGAACATATACGCAAAGTTCCCTATTGTTTACAATGATGGCCGCATGAAGTGAGAGAGATTCGGACCGAGAAAGCGACAATTTCCCCATTAATTTGAGCGAGGATGAAAGATTTGTGGATGAGTAAAGTGCAAGTGAAGGACTAGTGGGGAGTTGAAGCTATTCAGATAGGTAAGATGCTGTGAGAGCCGGGGGTGACCTGATATTCAGCTGGGAATGACTACAACAGTAAATAAACACAAGACATATATATACTCTATTAGCCACAACACAACCAGGCTTATATTTAATATGCCACAAATTAATCCTGCATAAAAACACCTGCGTGTTTGTTATGCTAGCTCCTAGCTCCTATGCTAGCTCCTAGCTCCATAGAACACGCCAATACAATTCAAACACCTGATCAACACACACAATCACTCAGCCCAAAAGACCGTTCACCTAACCCAAGGTTCATAAAGCTTATATATTTTTAAAAAGTTACGTACGTGACGCGCACGTACGGTACGGTATGTGTTATGCTAGCTCCTAGCTCCTCTGCTAGCTCCTAGCTCCATAGAACACGCCAATACAATTCAAACACCTGATCAACACACACAATCACTCAGCCCAAAAGACCGTTCACCTAACCCAAGGTTCATAAAGCTTATATATTTAAAAAAAGTTACGTACATATGCAAAAAAAAGTTGCGCACATACGGTCAAGCGATCAAATGTTTAGAAGCCAAAGCTGCATACTCACAGTAGCACGTCTGCGTCTTTGTCATCCAAATCAAAGTAATCCTGGTAAGAGTCTGTGTTGTCCCAGTTCTCTACAGGCGTCTGTGTATCGAAGTCAAAAGTCCTCCTGGTTAGAGTCTCTGTTATCCGAGTTCTTCCATCTTGACTGCATCTTTCGGGAATGTAAACAAAGAAGCGCCGGCTGTGGACTGTTGTGGCTGACTACGTTCGAAAAATACGTCCATTTCGCACCGACAACTTTCTTCTTTGCTTGCTCAGTTTCCTTCTCCATAATGCAATGAACATGATTGCAACAGATTCACGAACACAGATGTCCAGAATACTGTGGAATTATGAAATGAAAACAGAGCTTTTTCGTATTGGCTTCAATGTGGAAGGCATACCCGTGTTCCCCGGGCTACGTCACGCGCATACGTCATCCTCAGAGGCGTTTCGAACCGGAAGTTTAGCGGCAAATTTAAAATGTCACTTTATAAGTTAACCCGGCCGTATTGGCATGTGTTATAATGTTAAGATTTCATCATTGATATATAAACTATCAGACTGCGTGGTCGGTAGTAGTGGCTTTCAGTAGGCCTTTAAAGTTATATGACTAAGGTAAATGGCAGTGTAAAGAAATAGATAAACGTAATGTTAGCTGACAAAGTTAGCATGTTAATGTTAGTATGCTAGCATGCTAACATTAGCAAACTACTGTAGTTGTTTGTACTACTTATCAACATACGAGTGCATTCTTTTTCATAGAGTATTTCTTGTCTAAAAGTGTTTCTCTTTTTGAAAGGCATGTTAAAATGGTGTTTTGCATTGAGTCGGTACAATGTCGCCAAACACAGAAGTTAAGCAGGCCCTTGGAGTTTGTCGAGTGGCCGTGCTGGGTAATAAAACCAGATAGCATATGAATTTTTTCGGAAATATTTTTTGTTCACTGGAGGACAAGGAATAGCTAAACATGCTTCACTACACACCGTAGGAGGATACAATAGCTCACTGGCGTCACCGCTAACAAAAGCTAGCGTGCCTGAATGTAAAGAAATGCCATGGGTGGATCTACACCTGACATCCACTGTAATGATACCAAGTACAGGAGTGTATCTAGTCGATACTACTATGATTACATCGATATTTTTTATCGTCACAAAATCTATGTTCTTTTTTTATTTATAAACTCAGCAAATACGTCCCTGGACACATGAGGACTTTGAATACGACCAATGTATGATCCTGTAACTACTTGGTATCGGATCGATACCCACATTTGTGGTATCATCCAAAACTAATGTAATGTATCCAAACAACAGAAGAATAAGTGATTATTACATTTTAACACAAGTGTAGATAGAACATGTTGAAGCAGATATTAACAGTAAATTAACAAGTAGATTAATGATTAATAATCCATTTTTACAGCTTGTCCCCTCATAATTTTGACAAAATAATAGAAATGGAAATGACAATATGTCAAATTAGGAGCCTTTCTTTGCTTACTTATTACTAAAAAACAAGTTGTCTAGTATGTTCACTATTTTATTTAAGGACAAACTTGCAATAATAAACATATGTTTAATGTACTCTTAGATATTTTGTTAAAATAAAGCCAACAATGACATTTTTTGTATCGAAAGATATCAAAAAGTATCGAAATACATTTTGGTACAGGTACCAAAATATTGGTATCGGGACAACCCCAGTTGCAAGTGATTAAAGGCCTACTGAAAGCCACTACTACCGACCACGCAGTCTGATAGTTTATATATCAATGATGAAATCTTAACATTATTACACATGCCAATACGGCCGGGTTAACTTATAAAGTGACATTTTAAATTTGCCGCTAAACTTCCGGTTCGAAACGCCTCTGAGGATGACGTATGCGCGTGACGTAGACCGGGGAACACGGGTATGCCTTCCACATTGAAGCCAATACGAAAAAGCTCTGTTTTCATTTCATAATTCCACAGTATTCTGGACATCTGTGTTCGTGAATCTGTTGCAATCATGTTCATTGCATTATGGAGAAGGAAGCTGAGCAAGCAAAGAAGAAAGTTGTCGGTGCGAAATGGACGTATTTTTCGAACGTAGTCAGCAACAACAGTACACAGCCGGCGCTTCTTTGTTTACATTCCCGAAAGATGCAGTCAAGATGGAAGAACTCGGATAACAGAGACTCTAACCAGGAGGACTTTTGACTTCGATACACAGACGCCTGTAGAGAACTGGGACAACACAGACTCTTACCAGGATTACTTTGATTTGGATGACAAAGACGCAGACGTGCTACTGTGAGTATGCAGCTTTGGCTTCTAAACATTTGATCGCTTGACCGTATGTGCGCAACTTTTTTTTGCGTATGTACGTAACTTTTTAAAAATATATAAGCTTTATGAACCTTGGGTTAGGTGAACGGTCTTTTGGGCTGAGTGATTGTGTGTGTTGATCAGGTGTTTGAATTGTATTGGTGTGTTCTATGGAGCTAGGAGCTAGCAAAGGAGCTAGGAGCTAGCATAACAAACACGCAGGTGTTTTTATGCAGGATTAATTTGTGGCATATTAAATATAAGCCTGGTTGTGTTGTGGCTAATAGAGTATATATATGTCTTGTGTTTATTTACTGTTGTAGTCATTCCCAGCTGAATATCAGGTCACCCCCGGCTCTCACAGCATCTTCCCTATCTGAATAGCTTCAACTCCCCACTAGTCCTTCACTTGCACTTTCCTCATCCACAAATCTTTCATCCTCGCTCAAATTAATGGGGAAATTGTCGCTTTCTCGGTCCGAATCCCTCTCACTTCATGCGGCCATCATTGTAAACAATAGGGAACTTTGCGTATATGTTCAACTGACTACGTCACGCTACTTCCGGTAGGGGCAAGCCTTTTTTTTATCAGATACCAAAAGTTGCAATCTTTATCGTCGTCGTTCTATACTAAATCCTTTCAGCAAAAATATGGCAATATCGCGAAATGATCAAGTATGACACATAGAATAGATCTGCTATCCCCGTTTAAATAAAAAAAATTCATTTCAGTAGGCCTTTAAGGCTTATTTAGTGAAATGTGAAACTGCATCAACATACATAAATGAAAGATGCATCGATTTTTCATCGAATCGTAGCTCCTGAATCGTGATTTGGTTCCAGCACAACAACGGTTCAAAGATTAATAAATTCCCGTCGTCTCCAGGAAAGTGGGTTCAAACTAACAACCGCCGACCCTCGTCACGTCGCCAATTATGCGCCTTCTTCGATTGCGCACTATTTTATTTAAGGACAAACTTGCAATAATAAACATATGTTTAATGTGCTCTAAGATTTTTTGTTAGAATATAGCCAATAAAGCCATTTTTTGTATCGAAAAGTATCAAAAAGTACTGAAATACATTTTGCTACCGGTACCATAATATTGGTATCAGGACAACCCTAGTTGCAAGTGATTAACGCTTATTTAGTGAAATGTGAAACTGCATCAACATACATAAATGAAAGATGCATCGATTTTTCATGGAATCGTAGCTCCTGAATCGTGATCGTAATGGAATGGTGAGGTGCCCAAAGAGTTCGAGGTTGAAATGTCAATGCAAGGACCTGCCAATGTGTTGACAGTTGTCCGAGTTCTTCTATAGAACAGGGGCCGTATTTATCAAGCGTCTTAGAGTGCCATTTTACACTTAAGTCCTGAGAATTTGCAAAATGTAGTCCTACTCTCAAACTTAAGAATAAAAGCTATTTATCAACTTTCTTAAGTCTAAGAATCACTCCTACTCTCCACGATATTTAAAGGCCTACTGAAAGCCACTACTACCGACCACGCAGTCTGATAGTTTATATATCAATGATGAAATCTTAACATTGCAACACATGCCAATACGGCCGGGTTAACTTATAAAATGACTTTTAAAACTTCCCGGGAAATATCCGGCTGAAACGTCGCGGTATGATGACGTATGCGCGTGACGAAGTCAGAGTAACGGAAGTTATGGTACCCGTAGAATCCTATACAAAAAGCTCTGTTTTCATTTCATAATTCCACAGTATTTTGGACATCTTTTGCAATTTGTTTAATGAACAATGAAGGCTGCAAAGAAGACAGTTGTAGGTGGGATCGGTGTATTAGCAGCGGACTACAGCAACACAACCAGGAGGACTTTGTTGGAGCGCTAGCCGCGCTAGCCGCCGACCTCACCTTGACTTCCTACGTCTCCGGGCCGCCAAACGCATCGGGTGAAGTCCTTCGTCCTTCTGCCGATCGCTGGAACGCAGGTGAGCACGGGTGTTGATGAGTAGATGAGGGCTGGCTGGCGTAGGTGGAGAGCTAATGTTTTTAGCATAGCTCTGTGAGGTCCCGTTGCTAAGTTGCTAAGTTAGCTTCAATGGCGTCGTTAGCACAGCATTGTTAACCTTCGCCAGCCTGGAAAGCATTAACCGTGTATTTACATGTCCACGGTTTAATAGTATTGTTGATTTTCTATCTATCCTTCCTTCTATCCTTTATTTTTTTGTTTCTATATGCAGTTAAAGCACGATGCTATCACGTTAGCTCGTAGCTAAAGCATTTCGCCGATGTATTGTCGTGGAGATAAAAGGCACTGAATGTCCATTTTGCGTTCTCGACTCTCATTTTCAAGAGGATATAGTATCCGAGGTGGTTTAAAATACAAATCCGTGATCCACAATAGAAAAAGGAGAGAGTGTGGAATCCAATGAGCCAGCTTGTACCTAAGTTACGGTCAGAGCGAAAAAAGATACGTCCATCACTGCCTCTCTAGTCATTCACTGTAACGTTCCTCATCTACGAATCTTTCATCCTCGCTCAAATTAATGGGGTAATCATCACTTTCTCGGTCCGAATCTCTCTCGCTCCATTGCAAACAATGGGGAATTGTGAGGAATACTAGCTCCTGTGACGTCATGCTACTTCCGGTACAGGCAAGGCTTTTTTTTTATCAGCGAGCAAAAGTTGCGAACTTTATCGTCGATTTTCTCTATTAAATCCTTTCAGCAAAAATATGGCAATATCGCGAAATGATCAAGTATGACACATAGAATGGATCTGCTATTCCCGTTTAAATTAAAAAAAATCATTTCAGTAGGCCTTTAAGAGACCTTCAGAGGTGTCCTAAGTGGTTAGGAGTTGCCAGCGGGGGACGGCACTGAGGCGAGAGGGACGTGCGCGAACGTTCGGGGAGCGGAAGGATGTCCTGGTTTTGTTTGATGACGATCAGCTGATCAAACGGCATCGTTTAGACAGAGTGGGTATTATTTTTGTCACAGATTTAATAAGGGGCGTCATCTCATCAGCAACATCACGCAGCAGAGCTTTCACAGCAGAACTAAAGGTCATCAAAATGCTTCGATATCTAAGTAATGAATTGGAAAGAAAAGGAAACATTTATTTTAGATTCATTGCCAATATTTTTTTGTTTGTTTCGAATTATTTTGTAGTTTATTGTCAAAATATACACTCCCATTGTCCACTTAAATATTTCTAAGATATTTCTTTATTCTTGGACAAGGGATTCCTATCCGTGATTGGTCATTTCTATGGACACAGAAATGACGTCACCTAAAAGTCGGTTTACGGCACATAGTATTGTCGTAATTCAGCTCTGAGTGTGACACTTAAGATTCAGTCCTACACTTCGCTGAAAGTGTGAGTAAGACGCTTGATAACTAACTTTTAAGTGCAGCTTTCAGCGAAGAATTTCTTTACTCATAAGTCAACTCTTAGCAGACTTCTTAGGAGTAATTCTAAGAAGCTTGATGAATACGGCCCCAAGAGCAGTCTCGTGTTTTTAGGAATCTGGGGCCGTACTTATCAAGCTTCTTAGAATTACTCCTAAGAAGTCTGCTAAGAGTTGACTTAAGAGTAAATAAATTCTTCGCTGAAAGCTGCACTTAAAAGTTAGTTATCAAGCGTCTTACTCACACTTCCAGCGAAGTGTAGGACTGAATCTTAAGTGTCACACTCAGAGCTGAATTACGACATTACTATGTGCCGTAAACGGAATTTTAGGTGACGTCATTTCTGTGTCCATAGAAATGACCAATCACGGAAGGGAATCCCTTGTCTAAGAATAAAGAAATATCTTAGAAATATTTAAGTGGACGATGGGAGTGTATATTTTGACAATAAATTACAAAATAATACAAAACAAACTAGTCCCCGCCGGCACTCACGCTACCGCTCCCTCTCTTCTCTCGCCCACACACTCACTGACGTCAGTCACCTCACGGCCACACACATACGCTACTGTCATAACATTTTCTTTCCAATTTATTAATTAGGCAACTAATTTGAAACTGGTGTGGGTGGCTCTATATATACTAGCCCACTGCAGACACATGCAGAAATCAACAAGGAATCAAAAAGTATTAAATCTGTGACAAAAATAATATCCGCTCTGTCTAAACGATACCGTTTGATCAGCTGCTCGTCATCAAAAAAAACAAAAAACATTGTTCCGTTCCCTGAACGTTCGCGCACGTCTCTCTCGCCTCAGTGCCATCCCCTGCTGGCAACTCCTAACCACTTAAGACACCTCTGAAGGTCTCTTAAATATCGTGGAGAGTAGGAGTGATTCTTAGACTTAAGAATGTTGATAAAAAGCTTTTATTCTTAAGTTTGAGAGTAGGACTAAATTTCGCAAATTCTCAGGACTTAAGTTTAAAATGGCACTCTAAGAAGCTTGATAAGTACGGCCCCTGCTGCAAAAATGTTTGTCTCTCAAGTTTTGAACTGAACCTGGGGGCCGGTACTGTGTCGGATTTGGCCCCAAATAGATTGTGTTTGGTTCTAACACAACAACGGTTCAGAGATGAATCAATTCCCGTCGTTTCCAGGAAAGCGGGTCCAAACTAACAACCGCCGACCATCATCACGTCGCCAATTATGCGCCTTCTTCGATTGAGCACTATTTTATTTAAAGGACAAACTTGCAATAAGAAACATATGTTTAATGTACTCTAAAAAATGTTGTTAAAATAAAGCCATTTTTTGTATCGAAAGGTATCAAAAAGTACTGAAATACATTTTGCTACCGGTACCAAAATATTGGTATCGCTTGGTGTCTGATTTGGGCCCAAATCAGATTGTTTGGTCCTAGCACAACAAAGGTTCAAAGATAAAGTACCACTGATAGTCACAAACACACAAGGTGTGGTGAAATTACCCTCTGCATTTGACCCATCCCCTTGTTCCACCCCCCAGTGAGCAGCAGCGGTGGCCAAGCAGGGAGGTAATGGGTCCCGTTTTTATAGTCTTTGGTATGACTTGGCTGGGGTTTGAACTCACGATCTACCGATCTCAGGGCGGACACTCTAACCACAACGCCACTGAGCAGGCTTTTTTTGAATGCTTGATGAATCAATTCCCGTCGTCTCCAGCGACGCGGGTTCAAACTAACAACCGGTACCCATGCTAAGTATCGAAATACATTTTGGTACCGGTACTAAAATATTGGTATTGAGACAACCCTAATGACTTGACGGTCCCTGGTTTTTAGCAATGCAGGACTCTCAACTCGTGTAGATTCATTGGACCTTTTCAACCCTTTGCTACTCGTCGTCTTTCACAGTTTAACTTTGGTAACATCCGAGTCAAGATCTTTTTCATTGAACCACAGTAATACACTCTTTAGGTTAGCCCTGAACGGTAAAGACAGGATCAGCCATCGGCGTTACTAATAAGAGGAAGGGCGGGAGCTCGGAGAGCGCCAAGGGACGTGATTAGCCCGGACCGCTCTCGTTTATGATTTCTGTATTACGGGCCAGAAATTCCCTACATGGAAGGAATGTCTTTCTAACCAGCTCCATGTGAACTGTTTAGCGGGGAACCACAGCCCGCCGGTGGGGTTGAGGGCTCAGCCTTTAAACACACACGGCGGCTGAAATATTTGGCGGATGAAGGGCGCAAGAACAAGGGAGGAGAATGTGAGAGATGTCGAACAGAAGGTCAGCAGGAGCCATTGGATGGGATCTAACTTACGCAGACGTAATAGAAGACACATGTACTCCTTTTGTTTGGAGCCCACCTAAACACTACCCGTCTGCTACATGGACGCGAAATAGAGAGTGACTTGATGGTGTGGCCCTTTAAGGGAGACTTTCGCTTTCACACACAACACGTCGTTCCCAGGACAACGTTCAGCTTGAGGAGGCACTAAGAGGGGAGACTGGGCAAGAAGCATGTTGCTATCAACTATCTCGGCTTGTGGAGATGGGGTCTCACATGAGTGATCGCATACAAGTCAAAGACGTGTTGGCTAAGGCGCGGTTTATTGTGGCTTATAGCTCGACATTCTCGCACTTTTGTAAGTGAATTCTGCTCCCGCACGGACCGTAAAACATTCTCACACGTATCTATGTCTAAAAACCGCAAAACCAGTGAAGTTGGCACGTTGTGTAAATGGTAAATAAAAACAGAATACAATGATTTGCAAATCATTTTCAACTTATATTCAATTGTATGGACTGCAAAGACAAGATAGTTAAAGGTCTACTGAAATGAATATTTTTTATTTAAACGGGGATAGCAGATCCATTCTATGTGTCATACTTGATCATTTTGCGATATTGCCATATTTTTGCTGAAAGTCCTTGTTTGTGAATGACTGAGCATTTCATGGAAGCTGCTTTTATACCCAATCATGGCACCCACCTGTTCCCAATTCGCCACCTGTGGGATGTTCCAAATAAGTGTTTGACGAGCATTCCTCAACTTTCTCAGTCTTTTTTGCCACTTGTGCCAGCTTTTTTGTTGCAGGCATCAAATTCCAAATGAGCTAGTATTTTTTAAAAAAAAACAAAGTTTTCCAGTTCGAACGTTAACTATCTTGTCTTTGCAGTCTATTCAATTGAATATAAGTTGAAAAGGATTTGCAAATCATTGTATTCTGTTTTTATTTACTATTTACACAACGTGCCAACTTCACTGGTTTTGGGTTTTGTAGTTTTAGATTTAACTCCGATTTTTACTCTTCCTTCATGCTGGCTTCTAGAAGCAGCAGTTTATCCTCAGTATATGGACAGTTAGTTGTGTATTTGGTTTAGTTGGCCGTAGATGTTGTTTCCGGTTTATTTGGGTAAGCACTCCTTTTTTGTCAAAATAGCTTAGCTTCAAATTCCAAATTTTTCAGCTTCGAGTCACTTTCACCTCACTCTCTCGGCATCTGTCTCCTCCAATGTCTCACTCTTCCTTCATGCTGGCTTCTAGAGGCAGCAGTGCATCCTCAGTATATGGACAGTTGTCTGTTTGGTCCAGCAGGCCGGAATGTTTTTTCTGGTTTATTTGGGTAAGCACTCCATTTATGTCAAAATAGTTTGGCTTCAAATTCCAAATTTTAAAGTTAAAGTACCAATGATTGTCACACACACACACACACACTAGGTGCGGTGAAATTTGTCCTCTGCATTTGACCCATCCCCTTGTTCACCCCCTGAGAGGTGAGGGGAGCAGTGGGCAGCAGTGGTGGTCGCGCCCAGGAATACATTTTGGTGATTTAACCCCCAATTCCAACCCCTGATGCTGAGTGCCAAGCAGGGAGGTAATGGGTCCCATTTTTATAGTCCTTGATATGACTCGACTGGGGTTTTAACTCACAACCTACCGATATCAGGGCGCACACGCTAACCACTAGGCCACTGCAGCTTCGAGTCACTTTCACCTCACTCTCTTGGCATCCGTCTCCTCCAACGTCTCACTCTTCCTTCATGCTGGCTTCTAGAAGCATAATTGCATCCTCAGTATATGGACAGTTAGTTGTCTGTTTGGTCTGGCTGGCCCGGGGTGTTTTTTCTGCTTTATTTGGGTAAGCACTCCATTTATGTCAAAATAGTTTGGCTTCAAATTCCTCATTTTTTAGCTTCGAGTCACTTTCACCTCACTCTCTCTGCATCCGTCTCCTCCAGCGTCTCACTCTTCCTTCATGCTGGCTTCTAGAAGCAGCAGTGCATCCTCAGTATATGGACAGTTAGTTGTCTGTTTGGTCCAGTTGGCCGGGGGTGTTTTTTCTGGTTTATTTGGGTAAGCACTCCATTTATGTCAAAATAGTTTGGCTTCAAATTCCAAATTTTGCAACTTTGAGTCACTTTCACCTCACTCTCTCGGCATCCGTCTCCTCCAACGTCTCACTCTTCCTTCATGCTGGCTTCTAGAAGCAGCAGTGCATCCTCAGTATATGGACAGTTAGTTGTCTGTTTGGTCCAGCTGGCCTGGGGTGTTTTTTCCGGTTTATTTGGGTTAGCACTCCATAAATGTCAAAATAACTTGGCTTCAAATTGAACATTTTGTAGCTTCGAGTCACTTTCACCTCACTCTTTCGGCATCCGTCTCCTCCAGCGTCTCACTCTTCCTTCATGCTGGCTTCTAGAGGCAGCAGTGCATCCTTAGTATATGGACAGTTAGTTGTCTGTTTGGTCCAGTTGGCCGGGGGTGTTTTTTCTGCTTTATTTGGGTAAGCACTCCATTTATGTCAAAATAGCTTGGCTTCAAATCTCACATTTTGCAGCTTCGAGTCACTTTCACCTCACTCTCCCGGCATCCGTCTCCTCCAACGTCTCAGTCTTCCTTCATGCTGGCTTCTAGAAGCAGCAGTGCATCCTCAGTATATTCAGCTTCAAAATGATAAGGTTGTGAATCCTCATTTGTCCAAAAATAGTCGTCTTTGTTGTTTGTTATGGAATCTGCCATGAAGATACAACACTTGCGTTTTTTTACGGAAGTAGGAACACATTTGTTGCCAGAAGTCGGAAATGTGCCGAAACGAAAAGATGAATAGACTTTGGAGGTTAATTGCATCAGTGTCTGGATTTAGGATTCTTTACTATTAGGAGATAAGGCCTCGCACAGCTTTTCTAGTTCTACACTACGACTTTAAAGGCCTACTGAAATGAAATGTTTTTATTTAAACGGCGATAGCAGATCCATTCTATGTGTCATACTTGATCATTTCGCGATATTGCCATATTTTTGCTGAAAGGATTTAGTATAGAACAACGACGATAAAGATCGCAACTTTTGGTATCTGATAAAAAAAAGCCTTGCCCCTACCGGAAGTAGCGTGACGTAGTCAGTTGATAGCCTCCTCATATTTTCCTATTGTTTTCAATGCAGCTAGACCGATTCGGACCGAGAAAGCGACGATTACCCCATTAATTTGAGCGAGGATGAAAGATTTGTGGATGAGGAACGTTAGAGTTAAGGACTAGAATGCAGTGCAAGACATATCTTTTTTCGCTCTGACCGTAACTTAGGTACAAGCTGGCTCATTGGATTCCACACTCTCTCCTTTTTCTATTGTGGATCACGGATTTGTATTTTTATTTATACTATATCCTCTTGAAAATGAGAGTCGAGAACGCGAAATGGACATTCACAGTGACTTTTATCTCCATGACAATACATCGGCGAAACAATTTAGCTACGGAGCTAACGTGATAGCATCGTGCTTAACTGCATATAGAAACTAAATAAATAAATCCCTGACTGGAAGGATAGACAGAAGATCAACAATACTATTAAACCAGGGACATGTAAATACACGGTTAATGCTTTCCAGCTTGGCGAAGCTTAAAAATGCTGTTGCTAACGACGCCATTGAAGCTAACTTAGCTACGGAGCTAACGTGATAGCATCGTGCTTAACTGCATATAGAAACAAAATAAATAAATCCCTGACTGGAAGGATAGACAGAAGATCAACAATACTATTAAACCAGGGACATGTAAATACACGGTTAATGCTTTCCAGCTTGGCGAAGCTTAAAAATGCTGTTGCTAGCAACGCCATTGAAGCTAACTTAGTATAACGGGACCTCACAGAGCTATGATAAAAACATTAGCGCTCCACCTACGCCAGCCAGCCCTCATCTGCTCATCAACACCCGTGCTCACCTGCGTTCCAGCGATCGACGGAAGGACGAAGGACTTCACCACGATCATCCGTGCGGTCGGCGGCTAGCGTCGGCTAGCGCGTCTGCTATCCGAGTCAAAGTCTTCCTGGTTGTGTTGCTGTAGACCGCCCCTAATACACCGATCCCACCTACAACTTTCTTCTTTGCAGTCTTCATTGTTCATTAAACAAATTGCAAAAGATTCACCAACACAGATGTCCAGAATACTGTGGAATTATGAGATGAAAACAGAGCTATTTTGTATTGGATTCAATGGAGTACCGATACTTCTGTTTCACTGGTTACGTCACGCGCATACGTCATCATATCTAGACGTTTTCAACCGGAAGTTTAAAATTGCACTTTTAAATTGCAATGTTAAGATTTCATCATTGATATATAAACTATCAGACTGCGTGGTCGCTAGTAGTGGCTTTCAGTAGGCCTTTAAACAATGCATAAAACTATTGAATCCATGTGTGCATTCAAATTATTCATATCTCCTTGAACATCTCCTTGACCTACAATCAATTTTCACGCTTCCTGGCCCATTTTCTAATACGTGATAATACGCCTGCTAATCCCCCCTGTTTATTTTCCCTCATCATGCTTTGGGATTCCGAGACCCGGCCCTCTTTGCGTCTTTCCTGGACACCCGCTCCCACACCTGGGCAGCTGACACAGAATCCTGACCTTGTCCCGTACGAGCTCCTGGCCGTCGCTCCAACAATAATGTTTATACGTCTGTCTCAGGAAAGAAAAGGCACGCCTGCTGCTCGCCGCTAGTCAAAGCAGGAAATCTTACACGTCCCGAGGCGGCATCTCGTGAAGATCAACACCCAAACAGAAAGGCTGCAAATGTGCTTGGAGACGAGTGCAATGGAAGAAGGCGCTAATTGGCGGTTGTTAGTTTGGACCCGCGTTCCTGGAAACGACGGGAATTGATTCATCTTTGAACCGTTGTGCTAGAACCAAACACAATCTGATTTTGGGGCCAAATCAGACACCGTGCCAGTTCAGTTCAGTTTAAAACTTTGATACTTTTCGATACTTTTCTAAATAAAGGGGACCACAAAAAATGTCATTATTGGCTTTATTTTAACAAAAAATCGCACGGTACATTAAACATATGTTTCTTATTGCAATTTTGTCCCTAAATAAAATAGTGAACATACTAAACAACTTGTCTTTTAGTAGTAAGTACTACGTCTGCTGACGAATGCAGTAACATATTGTTATTTGTCATTCTATTATTTTGTCAAAATTATGAGGGACAATGAAAGTTAAAGAAGGTAAAAAAAAATATTTGAAAAGAAAGTTAAAGTTAGAAAATAAGATACAAGTTCAAAGGCCTACTGAAAGCCACTACTACCGACCACGCAGTCTGATAGTTTATATATCAATGATGAAATCTTAACATTGCAACACATGCCGATACGGCCGGGTTAACTTATAAAGTGCAATTTTAAATTTCCCGGGAAACTTCCGGTTGAAAACGTCTATGTATGATGACGTATGCGCGTGATCTCAATGGTTGAAGCGGAAGTATTCGGACACCATTGTATCCAATACAAAAAGCTCGGTTTTCATCGCAAAATTCCACAGTATTCTGGACATCTGTGTTGGTGAATCTTTTGCAATTTGTTTAATGAACAATGAAGACTGCAAAGAAGAAAGCTGTAGGTGGGATCGGTGTATTAGCGGCTGGCTGCAGCAACACAACCAGGAGGACTTTGACTTGGATAGCAGACGCGCTATCCGACGCGAGCCGCCGACCGCATCGATGATCGAGTGAAGTCCTTTGTCGCTCTGTCGATCGCTGGAACGCAGGTGAGCACGGGTGTTGATGAGCAGATGAGGGCTGGCCGGCGTAGGTGGATAGCTAATGTTTTTAGCATAGCTCTGTGAGGTCCCGTTGCTAAGTTAGCTTCAATGGCGTCGTTAGCAACAGCATTGTTAACCTTCGCCAGGCTGGAAAGCATTAACCGTGTAGTTACATGTCCATGGTTTAATAGTATTGTTGATTTCCTATCTATCCTTCCAGTCAGGGGTTTATTTCTTTTGTTTCTATCTGCAGTTAAGCCTGATGCTATCACGTTAGCTCCGTAGCTAAAGTGCTTCGCCGATGTATTGTCGTGGAGATAAAAGTCACTGTGAATGTCCATTCCGCGTTCTCGACTCTCATTTTCAAGAGGATATAGTATCCGAGGTGGTTTAAAATACAAATCCGTGATCCACAATAGAAAAAGGAGAAAGTGTGGAATCCAATGAGCCAGCTTGTACCTAAGTTACGATCAGAGCGAAAAAAGATACGTCCTGCACTGCACTCTAGTCCTTCACTCTCACGTTCCTCATCCACGAATCTTTCATCCTGGCTCAAATTAATGGGGTAATTGTCGCTTTCTCGGTCCGAATCGCTCTCGCTGCTGGTGTAAACAATGGGGAAATGTGAGGAGCCTTTCAACATGTGACGTCACGCTACTTCCGGTACAGGCAAGGCTTTTTTTATCAGCGACCAAAAGTTGCAAACTTTATCGTCGATGTTCTCTACTAAATCCTTTCAGCAAAAATATGGCAATATCGCAAAATGATCAAGTATGACACATAGAATGGATCTGCTATCCCCGTTTGAATAAAAAAAACTCATTTCAGTAGGCCTTTAAAGAAGACAACAAAGAAGAATAAAAGAGATAAAAAGAAGGTAAAAGGAAAATAAAATAGAAGATAAAAAAAGTGTGGAGACAAAAAGAAGGAACAGGAAGATACACAAAAGGTAAATGAGGTAAAAACAAACTTTAAAATAAGGTAAAAAGAAGATAAAAAAAAGGTTTAAAGTAGATAAATAGAACGTAAAAAAAAAAAGAAAAAGGTTTAAAGAAGATACAAAGAAGGTTATGAGGATAAAAAGAACATTTAAAGACGGTTAACAAAGGTAAAAAGAAGATACAAAGAAGCTAAAAAGAAAGTAAGCATAAGGTATAAGAAGGTAAAAGAATCTAAAAATAATGTAAAATAAGGTAGAAAATACACTATACTGCCAAAAGTATTTGTCCAGCCATCCAAATGATGAGAATCAGGTGTCCTAATCACTTGGCCCGGCCACAGGTGTATACAACCAAGCACTTAGGCATGGAGACTGTTTCTACTAACATTTGTGAAAGAATGGGCCGCTCTCAGTGATTTCCAGCGTGGAACTGTCACAGGATGCCACCTGTGCAACAAATCCAGTCGTGAAATTTTCCTCACTCCTGAATATTCCAAAGTCAACATGAGGGTTGTCCTGATACCAATATTTTGGTACCGCTACCAAAATGTATTTCGATACTTTTCGATACCTTTCGAGACTTTTCTAAATAAAGGGGACCACAAAAAATGTCATTATTGGCTTTATTTTAACAAAAAATCGTACAGTACATTAAACATATGTTTATTATTGCAATTTTGTCCCTAAATAAAATAGTGACCATACTAAACAACTTGTCTTTTAGTAGTAAGTACCACGTCTGCTGACGTATGCAGTAACATATTGTGTCATTTATCATTCTATTATTTTGTCAAAATTATGAAGGACAAACTGTAAAAATTAATTATTAATCCATTTGTTCATTTACTGTTGATATCTGCTTATTTTCTGTTTCAACATGTTCTATCTACTCTTCTGTTCAAATGTAATAATCACTTATTCTTCTGTTGTTTGATACTTTACATTAGTTTTGGATGATACCACAAATTTAGGTATCGATCCGATACCAAGTAGTTACAGGATCATACATTGGTCATATTCAAAGTCCTCATGTGTCCAGGGACGTATTTCCTGAGTTTATAAACATAATATGAATTTTTTAAAAAGGTAAAAAGATTTTTCCACGATAACAAATATTGATGTAATCGTAGTAGTATCAACTAGATACACTATTGTTCTTGGTATCATTACAGTGGATGTCAGGTGTAGATCCACCCTTGGCATTTGTTTACATTCAGGCGCGCTAGCTTTTGTTAGCGGTGATGCCGGTGAGCTATTGTATCCTCCTACGGTGTTTAGCTATTCCTCATCCTGCAGTGATAATGGTACTTGTAAGAAACTCACTTTATTTGTCGCCGTGGAGGCGAGGATTAGTGATTTAGAAGTTGCTAAAACACTGCAGACGGCGGATGGATGTTAGCTGCTGGCTAGCTAGCCATGTCTTAAAGCACCTCTTCCTGAGGGTTTTTCAGTGTTATAACTTCACCTTTATCTTTACTTTTTAAGCCAATATGTGTCCATTCTCCCTTTTCTGTCTCCACACTGTGTCTGCTTGTAATTACTCGGTGATTGTGCGCTGCCGAACATGCTCCTCTGCTTGCAAAACCAGCAATGTCGCGACGTGACGAGGCACCGTCATGCCCAGGAACATGTACTTTTCAAACACGGTATAGTACCGTTTTTGATTCATTAGTACCGCAATACTATACTAGTACCGGTATACCGTACAACCCTACTTGCAACTTTAAAAAACAGTGCATTTGCAAGAAGAAACAGTTACATTAATTTTCATGGCAGTTACACACTTCATTCGTAATGTGATTTGTGTAAATAAGGTGTTAATGTAGCTTGTTTAATTCATTTATGTTGTTACACTGGTGGTGTTCCTCAAGGCACCACCTTAGGTCCTCTCTTTTTTGGCAGTTACGCATTTCATTCGTAATGTGATTTGTGTAAATAAGGTGTTAATGTAGCTTGTTTCTTAAATTGTTTTTGTTACACTAATGGCATTCCTCAAGGCACCACTTTAGGTCCTCTCTTTTTTGGCAGTTACACATTTCATTCGTAATGTGATTTGTGTAAATAAGGTGTTAATGTAGCTTGTTTATTTCATTTCTTTTGTTAGACTGGTGGTGTTCCTCAAGGCACCACCTTAGGTGCTCTATTTTTTGGCAGTTACACACTGAATTCGTAATGTGATTTGTGTAAATAAGGTGTTAATGTAGCTTATTTCTTAAATTGTTTTTGTTACACTAATGGCATTCCTCAAGGCACCACTTTAGGTCCTCTCTTTTTTGGCAGTTACACATTTCATTCGTAATGTGATTTGTGTAAATAAGGTGTTAATGTAGCTTATTTCTTAAATTGTTTTTGTTACACTAATGGCATTCCTCAAGGCACCACTTTAGGTCCTCTCTTTTTTGGCAGTCACACATTTCATTCGTAATGTGATTTGTGTAAATAAGTTGTAAATGTAGCTTGTTTATTGAATTGATTTTGTTACACTGGTGGTGTTTCTCAAGGCACCACCTTAGGTCATCTCTTTTATGGCAGTTACACATGTCATTCGTAATGTGATTTATGTAAATAAGGTGTTAATGTAGCTTGTTTGTTTAATTTATTTTGTTACACTGGTGGTGTTTCTCAAGGCACCACCTTAGGTCCTATTTTTTGGCAGTTACACATTTCATTCATAATGTGATTTGTGTAAATAAGGTGTTAATGTAGCTTGTTTATTTAATGTATTTTGTTACACTGGTGGTGTTCCTCAAGGCACCACCTTAGGTCCTCTCTTTTATGGCAGTTACACATGTCATTCGTAATGTGATTTGTGTAAATAAGGTGTTAATGTAGCTTCTTTATTTAATTTATTTTGTTACACTGGTGGTGTTCCTCAAGGCACCACCTTAGGTGCTCTATTTTTTGGCAGTTACGCACTTCATTCGTAATGTGATTTGTGTAAATAAGGTGTTAATGTAGCTTGTTTGTTTAATTTATTTTGTTACACTAGTGGTGTTCCTCAAGGCACCACCTTAGGTCCTCACTTTTATGGCAGTTACACATGTCATTCGTAACGTGCTTTATCTAAAAAGGTGTTAATCTAGCTTGTTTATTTAATTTATGTTGTTACACTAGTGGTGTTCCTCAAGGCTCCACTTTAGGTCCTCTCTTTTTTGGCAGTTACGCACTTCATCCTTAATGTGATTTGTGTAAATAAGGTGTTATTGTGGCTTGTTTCTTTAATTTATTTTTGTTACACTAATGGCATTCATCAAGGCACCACCTTAGGTCCTCTCTTTTTTGGCAGTTACACATTTCATTCATAATGTGATTTATGTAAATACGGTGTTAATCTAGCTTGTTTGTTTAATTTATTTTGTTATTCTGGTGGTGTTCCTCAAGGCACCACCTTAGGTGCTCTATTTTTTGGCAGTTACGCACTTCATTCGTAATGTGATTTGTGTAAATAATGTGTTAATGTAGCTTGTTTGCTTAATTTATTTTGTTACATTAGTGGCGCTTCTCAAGGCACCACCTTATGTACTCTCTTTTTTGGCAGTCGCACATTTCATTCGTAATGTGATTTGTGTAAATAAGGTGTTAATGTAGCTTCTTTATTTCATTTCTTTTGTTACACTGGCGTTTTTCCTCGAGGCACCACCTTAGGCCATCTCTTTTTTGGCAGTCACACATTTCATTCGTAATGTGATTTGTGTAAATAAGTTGTAAATGTAGCTTGTTTATTGAATTAATTTTGTTACACTGGTGGTGTTTCTCAAGGCACCACCTTAGGTCCTAGTTTTGGCAGTTACACATTTCATTCATAATGTGATTTGTGTAAATAAGGTGTTAATGTAGCTTGTTTATTTAATGTATTTTGTTACACTGGTGGTGTTCCTCAAGGCACCACCTTAGGTCCTCTCTTTTATGGCAGTTACACATGTCATTCGTAATGTGATTTGTGTAAATAAGGTGTTAATGTAGCTTGTTTGTTTAATTTATTTTGTTACACTGGTGGTGTTTCTCAAGGCACCACCTTAGGTCCTATTTTTTGGCAGTTACACATTTCATTCATAATGTGATTTGTGTAATTAAGGTGTTAATGTAGCTTCTTTATTTAATTTATTTTGTTACACTGGTGGTGTTCGTCAAGGCACCACCTTAGGTCCTCTCTTTTATGGCAGTTACACATGTCATTCGTAATGTGATTTGTGTAAATAAGGTGTTAATGTAGCTTGTTTGTTTAATGTATTTTGTTACACTGGTGGTGTTTCTCAAGGCACCACCTTAGGTCCTATTTTTTGGCAGTTACACATTTCATTCATAATGTGATTTGTGTAAATAAGGTGTTAATGTAGCTTGTTTATTTAATGTATTTTGTTACACTGGTGGTGTTCCTCAAGGCACCACCTTAGGTCCTCTCTTTTATGGCAGTTACACATGTCATTTGTAATGTGATTTGTGTAAATAAGGTGTTAATGTAGCTTGTTTGTTTAATTTATTTTGTTACACTGGTGGTGTTTCTCAAGGCACCACCTTAGGTCCTATTTTTTGGCAGTTACACATTTCATTCATAATGTGATTTATGTAAATAAGGTGTTAATGTAGCTTGTTTATTTAATTTATTTTGTTACACTGGTGGTGTTCGTCAAGGCACCACCTTAGGTCCTCTCTTTTATGGCAGTTACACATGTCATTCGTAATGTGATTTATGTAAATAAGGTGTTAATGTAGCTTGTTTATTTCATTTATTTTGTTACACTGGTGGTGTTCCTCAAGGCACCACCTTAGATCATCTCTTTTTTGGCAGTTACACATTTCCTTTATAATGTGATTTATGTAAATAAGGTGTTAATGTAGCTTTTTTGTTTAATTTATTTTGTAATACTGGTGGTGTTCCTCAAGGCACCACCTTAGGTGCTCTATTTTTTGGCAGTTACGCACTTCATTCGTAATGTGATTTGTGTAAATAAGGTGTTATGTAGCTTGTTTGTTTAATTCATTGTGTTACATTAGTGGCGTTCCTCAAGGCACCACCTTAGGTACTCTCTTTTTTGGCAGTTACACATTTCATTCATGATGTGATTTGTGTAAAAAAGGTGTTTAATATAGCTTGTTTATTTCATTTCTTTTGTTTCACTCCTGGTGTTCCTCAAGACTCCACCTTAGGTCCTCTCTTTTTTGGCAGTTACAAATTTCATTCGTTATGTGATTTATCTAAATACGGTGTTAATGTAGCTTGTCAATTTCATTTATTTTGTTACAATGATGGTGTTCCTCAAGGCACCACCTTAGGTCCTCTCTTTTTCATCATTTAGGCTATTCAACTGGTGGCCCGCGAGTTCAGTTAAAAAAACTTGTGAGACTCATATTCATAAAAACACTAGAGCGCTGTCATCTTTGACAAAAAAATGTTTATGGCAGAAGGTCCTTAAAAACCGCGGCGCACTCCTGTCACTGACAAAATGAGAAGACCAAAATCAAAAGTTTACTGCCGGTTGTCCGGAATATACAAAATAGGATCCATTGTGGAGGGAGAATAGTGAAGTGAAATGTGGTCCTCAAAACCATTTCCCTGCGCTAAGGTCTTAAAAAAAAAAGCATTAACCGAGCAAATGCGATTCCAAAGTCAACCGTACCTCATAAAGACATGACTACATCTCAATTTATTCCATTTGGCTGTTCTCATAAAACTGTCAATGGAACACATCTGTCTCCATCCATGCACGTTATGCCCGTTATCTGGGAGCTCCCCGATCCAAGAAATTTGGTTTTGATCGCAGTCTTCAACTTGACACCTCCGTGGGTGGTCCTTGCAGCAGGTCCGATGCTCCGCTGTTTGTTCAGTTTCAGAGGTCTCTGCTTTTCTGGCACGTCTCTCGGTCTAAACCGAAGCTGGAAGGCCTGCTGTCTGCAAAAAGCTGAAAAACGTGAAGAAGCTAGAAGGACGCTAGAAAGAGTTTGGTCCGCAGATCGGCCTGCCCAAGAATAATTTAAAAGCAGATCTTTTTATTCACTTGGTATTCACTGCGGAAAGTGGGTTAAAGAAGCAGGCAAACACCAAAAGCAAAAAATACCACAAAGGGAAGATAGAGTGGAGTTTGGGGCCCGAGCAACAATCCACAAAGTTGCGGTTGACTTAAGTCTTTGGTCGATGAAGTCCATACGGGACTCTACCAACTTTGAGGCCACAAAGTGAAATTGTAAAACAAAACAAACATATGTGGTGTTCCTGCTGTGTGATAGCACTTTGCAAGGCAAGTCACTGTTGATACTTTGTGCTGGATGGTGTGTAACATACCCTATCGTTTGTACCCTCGGGGTTTACGCTTCTGGTCACAGCTCTATCCACATTTTTAAGCCGATCTGCACCAAACCTTGATGGATTATTATGTACAAACCCCGTTTCCATATGAGTTGGGAAATTGTGTTGGATGTAAATATGAACGGAATACAATGATTTGCAAATCCTTTTCAACCCATATTCAGTTGAATATGCTACAAAGACAACATATTTGATGTTCAAACTCATAAACTTTTTTTTTTTTTTTTGCAAATAATAATTAACTTAGAATTTCATGGCTGCAACACGAGCCAAAGTAGTTGGGAAAGGGCATGTTCACCACTGTGTTACATGGCCTTTCCTTTTAACAACACTCAGTGAACGTTTGGGAACTGAGGAGACACATTTTTGAAGCTTCTCAGGTGGAATTCTTTCCCATTCTTGCTTGATGTACAGCTTAAGTTGTTCAACAGTCCGGGGGTCTCCCTTGTGCTATTTTAGGCTTCATAATGTGCCACACATTTTCAATGGGAGACAGGTCTGGACTACAGGCAGGCCAGTCTAGTACCCGCACTCTTTTACTATGAAGCCACGTTGATGTAAAACGTGGCTTGGCATTGTCTTGCTGAAATAAGCAGGGGCGTCCATGGTAACGTTGCGTGGATGGCAACATATGTTGCTCCAAAACCTGTATGTACCTTTCAGCATTAATGGCGCCTTCACAGATGTGTAAGTTACCCATGTCTTGGGCACTAATACACCCCCATACCATCACAGATGCTGGCTTTTCAACTTTGCGCCTATAACAATCCGGATGGTTCTTTTCCTCTTTGGTCCGGAGGACACGACGTCCACAGTTTCCAAAAACAATTTGAAATGTGGACTCGTCAGACCACAGAACACTTTTCCACTTTGTATCAGTCCATCTTAGATGAGCTCAGGCCCAGCGAAGCCGACGGCGTTTCTGGGTGTTGTTGATAAACGGTTTTCGCCTTGCATAGGAGAGTTTTAACTTGCACTTACAGATGTAGCGACCAACTGTAGTTACTGACAGTGGGTTTCTGAAGTGTTCCTGAGCCCATGTGGTGATATCCTTTACACACTGATGTCGCTTGTTGATGCAGTACAGCCTGAGGGATGGAAGGTCACGGGCTTAGCTGCTTACGTGCAGTGATTTCTCCAGATTCTCTGAACCCTTTGATGATATTACGGACCGTAGATGGTGAAATCCCTAAATTCCTTGCAATAGCTGGTTGATAAAGGTTTTTCTTAAACTGTTCAACAATTTGTTCACACATTTGTTGAAAAAGTGGTGACCCTCGCCCCATCCTTGTTTGTGAATGACTGAGCATTTCATGGAATCTACTTTTATACCCAATCATGGCACCCACCTGTTCCCAATTAGCCTGTTCACCTGTGGGATGTTCCAAATAAGTGTTTGATGAGCATTCCTCAACTTTATCAGTATTTATTGCCACCTTTCCCAACTTCTTTGTCACGTGTTGCTGGCATCAAATTCTAAAGTTAATGATTATTTGCACAAAAAAAAAAAGTTTATCAGTTTGAACATCAAATATGTTGTCTTTGTAGCATATTCAACTGAATATGGGTTGAAAATGATTTGCAAATCATTGTATTCCGTTTATATTTACATCTAACACAATTTCCCAACTCATATGGAAACGGGGTTTGTACGTCTCCCATCTAAATATAAAGTTTCAGGAGAATCGGTTATGGGGTTTTTGTGTTGCAGTGTTGTGGAACACACCTTTAAAAAAAGTAATAAGTTATGGCTACTACGGTAGTAACTCGGGATACCCCCCGATACAAGGTCATGGTAGATTTATTTACCTAGCACAGACCTGGGCAAATTTTGCCCTGGGGGCCGCATGCTTTTCAATCTGGCTCACCGTACATTCTAAAATATTTTTTTTTAAACTTTAAGATGGAAAGTGTAGCTGCCATTATGATGTGCAGTGATGTTTTCAAATGACCGTAAGTCTTGAACTATACAGAGTATTTCAATGGTTGGAATCGGCGCTTTTGCATGATACACTAGTTACCATGGTAATCTAATTACCGTATTTTTCGGACTATAAGTCGCAGTTTATTTCATAGTTTGGCCGGGGGTGCGACTTATACTCAGGAGCGACTTATGTGTGAAATTATTAACACATTACCGTAAAATATCAAATAATATTACTTAGCTCATTCACGTAAGAGACTAGACGTATAAGATTTCATGGGATTTAGCGATTAGGAGTGACAGATTGTTTGGTAAACGTATAGCATGTTCTTTATGTTATAGTTATTTGAATGACTCTTACCATAATATGTTACGTTAACATACCAGGCACGTTCTCAGTTGGTTATTTATGCCTCATATAACGTACACTTATTCAGCCTGTTGTTCACTATTCTTTATTTATTTTAAATTGCCTTTCAAATGTCTATTCTTGGTGTTGGCTTTTATCAAATAAATTTCCCCACAAAATGCGACTTATACTCCAGTGCGACTTATATATGTTTTTTCCCTTCTTTATTATGCATTTTCGGCCGGTGCGACTTATACTCCGAAAAATACGGTAGTTACTATGGTAAACTAATTAGTTACTATGGTAATTACAGATGTCCGATAATATCGTCCTGCTGATATTATCGGCCGATAAATGCTTTAAAATGTAATATCGGAAATTATTGGTATGGTTTTTTTTATTATCGGTATCGTTTTTTGTTTTTGTTTTTTTAATTAAATCAACATAAAAAACACAAGATACACTTACAATTAGTGCACCAACCCAAAAAACCTCCCTCTCCCATTCACACTCATTCACACAAAAGGGTTGTTTCTTTCTGTTATTAATATTCTGGTTCCTACATTATATATCAATATATATCAATACGGTCTGCAAGGGATACAGTCCGTAAGCACACATGATTGTGTGTGCTGCTGGTCCACTAATAGTACTAACCTTTAACAGTTAATTTTACTCATTTTCATTAATTACTAGTTTCTATGTAACTGTTTTTTTATTATTTTACTTTCTTTTTTATTCAAGAAAATGTTTATTTATCTTATTTTATTTTATTATTATTTTAAAAAAGGACCTTATCTTCGCCATACCTGGTTGTCCAAATTAGGCATAATAATGTGTTAATTCCACGACTGTATATATCGGTATCGGTTGATATCAGTATCTGTAATTAAAGAGTTGGACGATATCGGAATATCGG
This sequence comes from Entelurus aequoreus, assembly GCF_033978785.1. Lineage (NCBI taxonomy): Eukaryota > Metazoa > Chordata > Actinopteri > Syngnathiformes > Syngnathidae > Entelurus > Entelurus aequoreus. The sequence continues at coordinate 7,390,657 of NC_084750.1, forward strand.
ATATCGGCAAAAAGCCATTATCGGACATCCCTAATGGTAATCTAAGTCACAGTAGCTCAGACGAGGTACCAAGCAGTGTGGGTGGGGAGCGTTTCCACAGAGTGTTTCCAGAGCGGCCAGCCTGAAATGGAACAGACACGGAAGGAGACGTTTACAACAAAGTTCTAAAGCTTAGTGATGTATCAGATTGTAAGTGGTTTTTTTTTTTACCCTTCCTGTTCATATTTCGCTGTGTTTGTTGCATTTTTGTTGCGTTTCGCTTGATTGTGAAATATGTGGATGGAGAGGGGGTGTGACGTTCATATGTTGTCAATATTCAGTGTTTTATCCTTCATAGTAAATATTGTAAATCCCACATTCTTTATTTTCATGTACATTCTGGGTGTCTCATTCAGTTAAAAAAAAAAAATTCCCGTCGGTCTGTCATAACGTTTTTAGCATTCTTTCAGACATTATTGTGAGGTTTTGTATTAGTGTTCCTGAAAATATATATACGGGCCCCCAGACACTTTTTTTTCATCTAAATTTGACCCCCGAGTCAATTATACTACAGAACTAAGGGAGTTTTTAACTAAACCAGGGGTGTCCAAACTTTTTCCACACGGAAAAATTAAAGCCTGCGGGGGCCATTTTGATAGTTTTCATTTTCAAATCATAACAAAATATATGGATTTTTTTTTTTTTTACCTTTAGGACTCCCGGGGACCATAAAGGGTCTAAGTCATTAAAATGTTAAAAACAAGTCAAATTATCTTTTTATTACGCTTACAGTAGATCTCTACAGTATATCAACTTCAGGTTGATATAAAATTTAAAAAAACAAAAAGGTTTTATGCCTTTTCTGTCAAGACAACTTTATTTTTTATAATAAAACTGAAATATGCAGTATTTCCCCCACTGCCCAAAACATTCAGAAAGCAATGTTTGATGTGAAGTAATTAAAGCGTTAAAAACATCAATAATGCAAGACACCGTTGATATTAATTCATTGTTATTTTTGAGTAATCACAGTGAAAAGATAAATAAAATCCCATCAAATATATTTACGATACAAAAGGTGTCCCACTTATAAAGTGATACATTTGTATTATTTTTTTTTTTACTTTCAACACTTAAGTGACGAGATCAACTTCAGATATATCTGTCGATTTTACGTTTGAACTATTATTTTGTTTGTTTTATGCTCTTTTGTCAAAGAAAACGTTGATGTTTTTGTATGGCAACCACACAATATATGCAATATTTTCCACATAAAACTTTTTAAAGTGAAATATTTGAAATAATTGGAGCCTTGAATAGGTCAATAATTCATTATAACATTGATTATTGAATTTTTTTTTTGAGCAATGGCAAAAAAAAGAAAAAAAACAGCCTGCATGGCAGCTTTGTGTCAACATTGAAACTTTTTTTAGTTAGATTTCACCTCATTCCATTTTTTTAAATGTTTTTTTTATTTTTGCAATAGCATTTCCAGAATGTGTGGCGGGCCGATAAACTATTAGCTGCGGGCCGCACTTTGGACACCCCTGAACTAAACAAAACATGATCCGGGCAACGGATCATGACAGTAATCAATTTAAAAAAAATCAATTTTTTTTTTTTTTTTTTTTTTTTTTTTTAAATCTGTCCTGTCCAGCCACTTTATTAAATGTTTGAGTAGAATTATAGCAAAGAAAATCAGTTTTCTTTTAAGTGGTATAAAAATAAGCTGTTTATCTATTTTATGGAGGAATGTAGTTAATCAGAACTGGCACCCAATGTTATTAAAAAAAAAAGTATAGATTTTGAATCGAGAATCGATTCTGAATCGAATCGCTACCCTAAAGAATGGAATCGAATCATGTGGTGAACAACCAGAGTTGCCAGTGTCTGCATTGAAAAGATTTAAGAGCTGAAGCTTACGTGTGATTCTCCGCCTCGTGCCTTGACAGCCTTGTTATTATTTTACCTTCCATTTTGACGGAGTGTTTAACGCACTTTTCCATCTTAGTCTAATTAATTCTATATTAAAAGAGTGTGTCATGGATTGAAGTCGCGCGCCAACGCTTGATGGCAAATTCCCAGCCTGTGCGAACAAGTCCACTTTGTTCCCTATTCGAGATCAGGGAAGGGAAGGTGATGGCTTCTGACAGTTCCCAATGTTACAAGCCGTGTGTCACTGCAGCCTTTTTTCCACGCTGCGTTGTGAGTACCGCTCTGAGACCACATTTCCTGGTGTTGCAATGATGACGGTGGGTGGTGGCACGTGTGGAAACAGCTGCTGAGGGAGGAGGTTCCTGCCAGCATGGGGGTCAGGTTGTACATCGGAAGCTGCATGAGATAGCGGACCAATACGTTTGTGTGTGTGTGAGTGTGTGTGTGTGTGTGTGTGTGTGTTCTTGTATTTCTACCCTTCTTGAGACATCAACAAGGAAAAAGTACCGTCCATATGAGGAGGTGTGAACAAGTTAGGACATAAATCATGGTCCCAATACGGAAAACCATTGCATCTAATAGAGAATGTCTCATTTGCACCCCTGGTGGTGAAATCTGTCAAAATGAGGGTGGTCCCAAAAAGGAGGGATTTTTCAAATGGACTGTGTCGGTTTTAAAAGTGCTCCCCCTCTGGTCAACATATGAAATAACAAGTGTGGGTAAGAAATTTGTAGTGCGCCCCCTCTGAGCAACGTATGAAATAACAAGTGTGGGTAAGAAATTTGAAGTGCCCCCCCCCCCCCCCCCTCTGGTCAACATATGAAATAACAAGTGTGTGTAAGAAATTGAAATGCGCCCACTTTTGCCAAAATTAATCAAATAAAATAAAAATGTATATAGAGACATACTGTGATAACGTAAAGTAAATGATGAAATTTTTTTTTTTTTTTTTACTAAAAACGGTCTTTTTCTCGCAATGTGTCGACTTTTTTCTTATAAAATTGGGAACAATTTGTCATACTCTTTCTGTTTTTGTAATATTGCAATATTTTCTCGTAAAACTACGTCTTTTTTATGTAAAATTATTACTTTTTAATGCAAAATCACAATATATCACAATATTGTCATTTTGTTGTTGTTGTAAAATAGTGACATTTTATGAGTAAAATTATGACTTTTGTCATAATTTTGCCAAGTAATATGCAGATTATTATTATAATATTGCCCGAATTTTAAAGTTTTCTTATAAAAAATGTGACTTGTCGAGTAAAATTGCGACTCTTTTCATAAAATTGTCAAAATGTTAAGGTTTTTTTGTAAAAGTGCGACTGAGTAAAATTCCAACTTCTATCATATTGCACAAATGTTCAGTTTTTCTTGTAAAATTTTGACTTGCGTTGAGTAAAACTACGACTTTTATTATAACACTAACAAAATTCAAAGTTTTTCTTGTGAAATTCCAACTCATTTTTCACAACAAGTTTTTTTTATATTTGCATAGTATGTACATATTGTAAAATTGCTCCCCTTCTGGTCAACATATGAAATAACAAGTGTGGGTAAGAAATTTGAAGTGCCCCCCCCCCCTCTGGTCAACATATGAAATAACAAGTGTGTGTAAGAAATTGAAATGCGCCCACTTTTGCCAAAATTAATAAAATAAAATAAAAATGTATATAGAGACGTACTGTGATAACTTAAAGTAAATGATGAAATTTTTTTATTTTTTTTACTAAAAACAGTCTTTTTCTCGCAATGTGTTGACTTTTTTCTTATAAAATTGGGAACAATTTGTCATATTCTTTCTGTTTCTGTAATATTGCAATATTTTCTCGTAAAACTACGTCTTTTTTATGTAAAATTATTACTTTTTAATGCAAAATCACAATATATCACAATATTGTCATTTTGTTGTTGTTGTAAAATAGTGACATTTTATGAGTAAAATTATGACTTTTGTCATAATTTTGCCAAGTAGAATGCCGATTATTATTATAATATTGCCCGAATTTTTAAGTTTTCTTACAAAAAATTTGATTTTTGTCGAGTAAAATTGCGACTCTTTTCATAAAATTTTCAAAATGTTTAGCTTTTTTTGTAAAACTGCGACTGAGTAAAATTCCAACTTTTATCATAATATTGCACAGATGTTCAGTTTTTCTTGTAAAATTTTGACTTGCGTTGAGTATAACTACGACTTTTATTATAACACTTAAAAAATTCAAAGTTTTTCTTGTGAAATTATGACTTTTCTTGTGAAATTCCAACTCATTTTTCACAACAAGCTTTTTTATATTTGCATTGTATGTATATATTGTAAAAAAATTGCTCCCCCTCTGGTCAACATATGAAATAACAAGTGTGGGTAAGACATTTGAAGTGCTTCCCCTCTGGGCAACATATAAAATAACAAGTGTGTGTAAGAAATTGAAATGCGCCCACTTTAGCCAAAATTAATAAAATAAAAATGTATATAGAGACATACTGTAATAACTTGAAGTAAATAATGAAGATGAAAAAACCAATTACAAAAAAAATAAATACTAAAAGCAGTCTTTTTCTCACAATGTGTCGACTTTTTTCTTATAAAATTGGGAACAATGTGTCATATTCTTTCTGTTTCTGTAATATTGCAGTATTTTCTCGTAAAACTACAACTTATTATTACTTTTTAATGCAAAATCCCAATTTATCACAATATTGCCAATTTTTTTGTTGTTCACTTTTGTCATAATTTTGCCAAGTAAAATTCTGATTATTATTATAATATTGCCCAAATTTGTAAGTTTTCTTATAAAAAATGTGACTTTGGTCGAGTAAAATTGCGTCTCTTTTCATAAAATTGTCAAAATGTTAAGCTTTTTTTGTAAAACTGCGACTTAATAAAATTCCAACTTTTAACATAATATTGCACAAATGTTCAGTTTTTCTTGTAAAATGTTGACTTCCGTTGAGTAAAACTACGACTTTTATTATAACACTGACAAAAAACAAAGTTTTTCTTGTGAAATTATGACTTTTTTCTTGTGAAATTCCAACTCATTTTTCACAACAAGCTATTTTATATTTGCATTGTATGTATATATTGTAAAAAAAATTGCTCCCCCTCTGGTCAACATATGAAATAAGTGTGGGTAAGACATTTGAAGTGCTTCCCCTCTGGGCAACATATAAAATAACAAGTGTGTGTAAGAAATTGAAATGCGCCCACTTTAGCCAAAATTAATAAAATAAAAATGTATATAGAGACATACTGTAATAACTTGAAGTAAATAATGAAGATGAAAAAACAATTACAAAAAAAAATAAATACTAAAAGCAGTCTTTTTCTCACAATGTGTCGACTTTTTTCTTATAAAATTGGGAACAATGTGTCATATTCTTTCTGTTTCTGTAATATTGCAGTATTTTCTCGTAAAACTACAACTTATTATTACTTTTTAATGCAAAATCACAATTTATCACAATATTGCCAATTTTTTTGTTGTTCACTTTTGTCATAATTTTGCCAAGTAAAATTCTGATTATTATTATAATATTGCCCAAATTTGTAAGTTTTCTTATAAAAAAAATGTGACTTTTGTCGAGTAAAATTTCGTCTCTTTTCATAAAATTGTCAAAATGTTCAGCTTTTTTTGTAAAACTGCGACTGAGTAAAATTCCAACTTTTATCATAATATTGCACAAATGTTCAGCTTTTTTTCTAAAATTTTGACTTGCGTTGAGTAAAACTATGACTTTTATTATAACACAGAAAGTTTTTCCTGTGAAATTGTGACCTGTTTCTTGTGAAATTCCAACTCATTTTTCAAAACAAGCTTTTTTATATTTGCATAGTATGTATATATTATTAATGTTGTAAATACAAATCTTTATATATCTAGAAAGGGTAGTCCAAAAGAGGTAGGCATTTTTCAGAGGTCTCAAGAAGGTAACAAATACAAGAAAGTGTGTGTGTGTGTGTGTGTGTGTGTGTGTGTGTGTGTCTGTGTGTGTGTGTGTGTGTGTGTGTGTGTGTGTGTGTGTGTGTGTGTGTGTGTGTGTGTGTGTGTGTGTGTGTGTGTGTGTGTGTGTGTGTGTGTGTGTGTGTGTGTGTTGTGTGTGTGCGTGCGCGCTGACAAGTGTCACACAAGGAGAAGCTACGTGACGTAGACAAAGTACGTGGAGACAGGAGGTCAAAGTGGCCACATGGCTTCTTTATAACAGGACTGAGATTATAAAAGCGGTGATGACGGAGGGCAAAGGTCAAGTGAGAGAGCTTTGACAAGTTGAGCAAAATATGTCGCATGTTTTGTAGACAACCCACTCGCTCCCTCCAGTATTTTACTGCCATTGTTTCGGCCTGAAAAGCCTGAATTTGCGGCAGCTTTTTCAGAAAGTGGCGACAAAAGTGGATGTTTTAAGGCTTATTTTTATTTGTGTGAATGCCCTAGCATTCACACAAGATTCTACACCAAAAAATAAACTATTAATATTATTATTATTATTATTATTATTGTGCGAATGTCCAAGAATACACACATAAGATTCAATACCAAAAAATACTCAATTTATTGTTATCATTATTATTGAAATTATTATATATTATTGTGTGAATGTTCAAGTATTCACACAATAAGATTCTCCACCAAAAAAAACATGTATTTATTACTGTTATTATTATTATTATCATCATTATTATTATTATTGTGTGAATATCCAAGCATTCACACAATAAGATTATGTACCAAAAAAAATGTTTTTTAATAATAATAATTATTATTATTATTATTATTATTATTATTATTGTTATTATTTTTATTATTCTGTGAATATCCAAGCATTCACGCAATAAGATTCTACACCAAAAATCATCTATTTATTATTATTATTATGTGAATGTCCAATAATTCACACAAAAAAATTCTACACCAAAAAACCATCAACTTATTATTATTATTATTATTATTGTGTGAATGTCCAAGCATACGCAAATACACACATTCTACACACAAAATTGTATTTCTCATGTTATTCATATTATTATATATTGTGTGAATGCTTGAACATTCACACAATAATATTCTACACCAAAAAAATAATCTATGTATTAATATTATTATTATTATTATTATTGTGTGAATGTCCAAGCATACACACATAAGATTCTACACTAAAAAATTTGACAATTTATTATTATTATTATTATTGATATTATTATTATTATATATTATTGTGTGAATGTTCAAGCATTCACATAATACGATTCTACACCAAAAAATTATCTATTTATTATTATTATTATTATTATTACTGTGTGAATGTTCAAGCACCACCAGTGCTGTGAGATATTGTCTGGTGTGCTGTGGGAAAATATGCAATTCCGCCCAGTAGGCCTTAAAATATATTTTTTGCAAACCAATCATTATAATCCGCAAGAAATGTGCCGTTGTAATTGTCTGTGCTGTCGCGCAATGGGCAGAGTGACTATGTAATTCTCCTCCATATCAGTAGGTGGCAGCATGCAGCTAATTGCTGTGTCGGCCTAATTTGGGAATTACTGGTGCATTAGTGGTTATGCTTTCAATTCATATTGAACAATTGCGTCATATTTTGTTATATTTGGTCAATATTAGGGTTGTACTAGTATAGTACCGCGATACTAATAAATCATATTCGGTACTATACGCCTCTAAAAAGTCATGGGTGGATCTACATCTGACATCCACTGTAATGATACCAAGTACATGAGCGTATATAGTCAATACTACTATGATTACATCGATATTTTTTAGCATCACAAAATCTTTTTTCATTTTTAAAAAAAACATATATTATGTTTATAAACTCAGTAAATATGTCCCTGGACACATGAGGACTTTGGATATGACCAATGTATGATCCTGTAACTACTTGGTATCGCATCGATACCAAAATTTGTGGTATCATCCAAAACTAATGCAAAGTATCAAACAACAGAAGAATAAGTGTGTGGAAGTCGCTTCCTAGCAGTTCCACTGAAGACACGGCACAAGAGTCCAGCGTGCAGGTTTAACAAGGTTTTTAATGATAATATTTTTCAGTAATCGGTTTCTCTCTGTCCGTATCCTCCTCCTGCACCCGGCCGCTCACTGTTAAAGACAACAGATGATTAGATTAACACGTACCACCTGTGCAATCTAATCATCTGCCAGCTGTGTCTCGCCGCCAGCACATGCCACGCCCCCGTCTGATGGCGCTCTGTTTTCAGCACCATGGACAGAGGCGGTGACCTTTGCTCCTGCAAGCGCGCTGATCACACTCCCTTTCCACAAAGTGATTATTACATTTTAACAGAAGTGTAGATAGATGATGTTGAAAGAGAAAGTAAGCAGATATTAACAGTAAATGAACAAGTAGATTAATAATCAATTTTTACAGCTTGTCCCTCGTAATGTAGACAAAATAATAGAATGATAAATGACACAAAATGTTACTGCATATGTCAGCAGACTAATTAGGAGTCTTTGTTTCCTTACTTGCTACTAAAAGACAAGTTGTCTAGTATGTTCACTATTTTATTTACGGACAACATTGCAATAATAAACATGTTTAATGTACCGTAACATTTTTTGTTAACATAAAGCCAATAATGACATTTTTTGTGGTACCAAAATATTGGTATCGGGACAACACTAGTCAATAGACGTTACTGAGTGCCATTTGTTAACATTTTCTGTAGTGTGATTTAAAAAAAACTATTTTCTTTTCGTTTAAAAAACAAAGTTTGGAAAACACTGCCCTATGGTAAATGCCATCGCTCCTCCCGACGTTTATTAATAAGTAATAATAATAATAATAATATATTTTGTTTGTTAAAAGCACTTTACATTGAGTAAACAACCTCAAAGTGCTACAGTGTATTAAAAAATAAAATAAAATAGAATAAAAAGATGATAAAAAATAAAAAAAACTATAACAGCCTAATAGCTACAACTAGTATGCATATAACTAAAAAAAAAAAGCTTTTTTAAAAAGAAGGATTTTTAAGCGGTTTTTAAAAGCATCCACAGTCTGTGGTGCCCTCAGGTGGTCAGGGAGAGTCCAAGTCATGGGCAAAGTTGCAATAACGCAGTCTTTTATTCTGAAGTCCGTCCATTTTTTTTTTTTACCGCTTGTCTCTCCCGGGGTCACGGGGGTGCTGGAGCCTATCCCAGCTGCATGTGGGCAGAAGGCGGGGTTATTCTGAAGTAATGCCACTCCCAACTATCGACACTATGGACATTTTGTCTCCCTCTGCTGGCGGCTTGCTGCGAATCTTGGACGCTCCTTCGCTACTCTCCCCTCCAACTTGTTCCTTGCTTGCCGCTCGCTTGTTTTTTGCTCTTTTTAAAAAAAAATGTTTTTTTAATACTCCCAGCTGCTGCAGCCTTCACTGAATCCTGTGAAACTAATCATGGCTCGTTAACATAAAACACATCTTGAGCCCAAGCAAGGGAGACGGATTAATCTCCCGGTTATTCATATCTAATTGTGGTCATGTGACAGGGGCTCGTTAGCGGCATGGTGTGTTTGTATGCACCGGTGAGACTAATAAAGTACCGTTTCTTGGCTCTTGTGAACAGCTTGGCTTGATTGTAATGAGCATCCATATTTCACAGGATGCGGACCCTAAAGTAGAAATGCACTTTTTTTTTGGGAATGTTGCCTATTGTTCACAATCATTATGAGAGACAAGAAGACAAAATGTTTTTTTTGTGGTTTTTTTGCATTCTAACATGTAAAAATCGACTCGTTTGTATTGTAAGAGCGAACACTGAGGAACTTATTTTCTAGCGTAGTAACACATCGACATGCTACGGGTTTAGCCGTAAAAGCTAACTTCGAAAATTTCACAATCCGTGTAAGAGACAAAAAAATTTTTTTTATTTTTTTTTGCATTCTAACATGTAAAAATCGACTCGTTCTTGGTGGCTAGCAATGCAGCTAATGTTAGTAATCAATTCTACCTCTAAATCACTTTAAAAATATATTCCAAAAACGTCAACAATACTTCATTTACATTATGTAACCTCTATAAAAACCAAACTGTAGCAACATTGTTATTGTAAGAACACTGAGGAACTATTTTTTTCTAGCGTAGTAACACATCGACATGCTACGGTTTTAGCCGTAAACGCTAACTACGAGAATTTCACAATTTTTGTAAGAGACAAGAAGAAAAAGGTAATTTTTTTTTTGCATTCTAACATGTAAAAATCGACTCCTTCTTGGTGGCTAGCAATACAGCTAATGTTAGCAATCAATTCTACCTCTAAATCACTTTAAAAATACATTGAAAAAACGTCAACAATACTTCATTTACATTATGTAACCTGTATAATAACCAAACTGTAGCAACATTGTTATTGTAAGAGCGAACACTGAGGAACTTATTTTCTAGCGTAGTAACACATCGACATGCTACGGTTATAGCCGTAAAAGCTAACTGCGAAAATTTCACAATCCTTGTAAGAGACAAGAAGAAAAAAGGTTTCTTTTTTTTGCATTCTAACATGTAAAAATCGACTCGTTCTTGGTGGCTAGCAATGCAGCTAATGTTAGCAATCAATTCTACCTCTAAATCACTTTAAAAATACATTCAAAAAACGTCAACAATACTTCATTTACATTATGTAACCTGTATCATAACCAAACTGTAGCAACATTGTTATTGTAAGAGCAAACACTGAGGAACTTATTTTCTAGCGTAGTAACACATCGACATGCTACGGTTATAGCCGTAAAAGCTAACTACGAAAATTTCACAATCCTTGTAAGAGACAAGAAGAAAAAAAGGTTAGTTTTTTTTGCATTCTAACATGTAAAAATCGACTCGTTCTTGGTGGCTAGCAATGCAGCTAATGTTAGCAATCAATTCTACCTCTAAATCACTTTAAAAATACATTCAAAAAACGTCAACAATACTTCATTTACATTATGTAACCTGTATCACAACCAAACTGTAGCAACATTGTTAGATTAGATTAGATAGTACTTTATTGATATTGTAAGAGCGAACACTGAGGAACTTATTTTCTAGCGTAGTAACACATTCACATGCTACTGTTTTAGCTGTAAAAGCTAGCTACGAAAATTTCACAATCCTTGTAGGAGACGAGAAGAATTTTTTTTTTTTTTTTTTTGCATTCTTACATGTAAAAATCGACACGTTCTTGGTGGCTAGACATGCAGCTAATGTTAGCAATCAATTCTACCTCTAAATCACTTTAAAAAATATATTTGAAAACATGTCAACAATACTTCATTTACGTTCTGTAGCCTGTATAATAACCAAACTGTAGCAACATTGTTATTGTAAGAGCGAACACTAAGGAACGTATTTTCTAGCGTAGTAACACATCGACATGCTACGGTTTAAGCCGCAAACGCTAACTACGAAAATTTCACAATTTTTGTAAGAGACCAGAAGAAAAAAGTTTTTGTTTTTTTGCATTCTAACATGTAAAAAAACGACTCGTTCTTGGTGGCTAGCAATGCAGCTAATGTTAGCAATCAATTCTACCTCTAAATCACTTTAAAAATACATTCAAAAAACGTCAACAATACTTCATTTAAATTATGTAACCTGTATAATAACCAAACTGTAGCAACATTGTTATTGTAAGAGCGAACACTGAGGAACTATTTTTTCTAGTGCAGTAACACATCGACATGCTACGGTTTTAACCGTAAACGCTAACTACGAAAATTTCACAATTTTTATAAGAGACAAGAAGAAAAAAGGTTGGTTTTTTTGCATTCTAACATGTAAAAATCGACTCGTTTTTATTGTAAGAGCAAACACTGAGGAACTCTTTTTCTAGCGTAGTAACACATCAACATGCTACGGTTTTAGCCGTAAAAGCTAAATACGAAAATTTCACAATTTTTGTAAGAGACAAGAAGAAAAAAGGTTGTTTTTTTTTTGCATTCTAACATGTAAAAATCGACTCGTTCTTGGTGGTTAGCAATGCAGCTAATGTTAGCAATCAATTCTACCTCTAAATCACTTTAAAAATATCTTCAAAAAACGTCAACAATATTTCATTTACGTTATGTAACCTGTATAATAACCAAACTGTAGCAACATTGTTATTGTAAGAGCGAACACTGAGGAACTATTTTTCTAGCGTAGTAACACATCGACATGCTACGGTTTTAGCCGTAAAAGCTAAATACGAAAATTTCACAATTTTTGTAAGAGACAAGAAGAAAAAAGGTTGTTGTTTTTTGCATTCTAACATGTAAAAATCGACTCGTTCTTGGTGGTTAGCAATGCAGCTAATGTTAGCAATCAATTCTACCTCTAAATCACTTTAAAAATATCTTCAAAAAACGTCAACAATACTTCATTTACGTTATGTAACCTGTATATTAACCAAACTGTAGCAACATTGTTATTATAAGAGCGAACACTGAGGAACTATTTTTCTAGCGTAGTAACACATCGACATGCTACGGTTTTAGCCGTAAAAGTTAACTATGAAAATTTCAATATCCTTGTAAGTGACAAGAAGAAAAAAGTATTTTTATTTTTTTGCATTCTAACATGTTAAAAACGACTCGTTCTTGGTGGCTAGCAATGCAGCTAATGTTAGCACTCAATTCTGCCTCTAAATCACTTTAAAAAAATATATTCAAAAATGTCAACAATACTTCATTTACGTTATGTAACCTGTATAATAACCAAACTGTAGCAACATTGTTATTGTAAGAGCGAACACTGAGGACGTTTTTTTCTAGCATAGTAACACATCGACATGCTACGGTTTTAGCCGTAAAAGCTAATTACGAACATTTCACAATCTGTGTAAGAGACAAGAAGAAAAAAACTTATTTTTTTTGCATTCTAACATGTAAAAATCGATTCGTTCTTGGTGGCTAGCAATGCAGCTAATGTTAGCAATCAATTCTACCTCTAAATAACTTTAAAAATATATTACAAAAACGTCAACAATAGGTCATTTACATGATGTAACCTGTATAATAACCAAACTGTAGCAACATTGTTATTGTAAGAGTGAACACTGAGGAACTTATTTTCTAGCGTAGTAACACATCGACATGCTACGGTTTTAGCCGTAAAAGCTAACTATGAAAATAAAAATATATTTAGTGGGTGCGGCGAATATATGAAAACAATTTAAAAAATACAATCTAGTGGGTGCGTCTAATATATGGAAAAACATTTAAAATCTAAAATTTAGTGGGTGTAGATTAATATATGAAAAAAAAAGTTTTTAAATTAGTCGGTTCGCTAATATATGGCAAAATAAAAATATGTATTTAGTGGGTGCGGCTAATATATGGAAAAAAAATAGTGGGTGCCTCTAATATATGGAACAATTTAAAACATCTCAAATTTAGTGGGTGTGGCTGATATATGGAACATTAAAAACAATCTAAAATGTTGTGGGTGTGGCTAACATATGGAAAAATAACATTTTAGAAATTTAGTGGGTGTGGCTAATATGTGGGGAAAAAATAGTGGGTTCATACAATATATTCTAAAATTTAGTGGGTGTGGCTAATATGTGGGGAAAAAATAGTGGGTTCATACAATATATTCTAAAATTTAGTGGGTGCAGCTAGTATATGGAAACATGTTTTAAATTAATTTTTGTGGGTGTGGTTTATTTATGGAAAAAAATATCTTCTCAAATTTAGCGGGTGCGGCTAATATGTGAAAAAATATATTTTTCTTATGGAATTTTTAGTGGGTCGTCTAATACATGGAAAAATAAAAACATCTAAAATTTAGTGGGTGTGGATGATATATGGACAAATAAAAATAAAATTAAGAAATTTGATGGGTGCGGCTAATATATGGACCAATTTAGATCAATCTCAAATTTAGTTGGTGTGGCTAACATATGGAAAAATAAAAATACAATTCAAAAATGTAGTTGGTGCGGCTAATACATGGACAAATTTAAATACATCTATAATTTAGTGGGTGTGGCTAATATATGGGGGAAAAAAATCAATTAGTCGGTGCGCTAATACAGTACATGGAAAAATAAAAATATATTTTCTGTGTGCGGCTAATATATGGAAACATTAAAAAAATACAATTTAGTGGGTGCGTCCAATATATGGAAACAATTTAAAAATCTAAAATTTTGTGGGTGTGGATAATATATGGAAAGAAAATAGTGGGTGCGGCGAATACAAGGAAAAATTAAAAAAATATAAAACATTTAGTGGGTGTGGCTGATATGTGGAAAAATTGAGATCAATATCAAATTTAGTTGGTGTGGCTTATATATGGAAAAATACAATTTAAAAATGTGGGTGTGGCTAATATATGGAAACATAAAAATAAATCTATAATTTAGTGGGTGTGGCTAATATATGGAAGAAAAAAAAGTCGGTGCGCTCATATATGGAAAAATAAAAATATATTTAATTTAAAAAAATCTAAAATTTAGTGGGTGGGGCTAATATATGAAAACATATTTTAAAAATTAGTCGGTTCGCTAATATATGGCAAAATAAAAATATATCTTTAGTGGGTGCGGCTAATATATGCAGAAAAAAAATAGTGGGTGCGTCTAATATATGGAAACATTTAAAAAATCAAAAATTTTGTGGGTGTGGCTGAAATATGGAAAAATAAAATTAAAAACATTTAGTGGGTGTGGCTAATATGTGGGGAAAAAATAGTGGGTTTATATAATGTATGGGGGAAAAAATTCTAAAATTTAATGGGTGCGGAGAATACATGGAAAAATATTTGAAAAAGAGAACATTTTGTGGGTTCGGCTAATATATGGACTTTTTAAAAAATAATGCCATTTAGTGGGTGCGACTTATATGATGATGCGCTCTATAGTCCGGAAAATAAGGTAGGTCCAAATCCTAGCCCATCGCTGAAGAACTCCCTCTGAAAGGTTCGGTAAAAATGTTATCTCCTGCATAAAAGGTTGAAATTCCCCATCATTTTTCCAACGCAACATTCCTCCCTTCTCTCTCTCCAACCAACCGTCGTTTGCTCGCCGCCATCACTCCTGTCATCCCCCCTCTCTTTATTCCTCGCCAGCAGACGCGTGGATGCCAGGCATTCCTCTGCCAGGTTACCACCCGCAAAAGGTGGGCCGCATCACCTGAGACAAAATGACGCCCGGGGGTGGCAGGGGGGGGGGGGGCATGAAACTCATGCGAACCTTCACCTTTAGCCTCTGAATGTTTGATTTTAATCAGGAATTTTCCAGACGGGAGTAAAAAAGTGAGGCGTCTAAAAGCCTCCTTGGTGGAAAGTTGTTATGACAATTATCAGCACACAGGTAGTGCCACTTCTTCCAATCAGTATTACACTCCCACCATTCACCACATGCAGCGACCCCGCCCTGCACACACACACACACACACACACACACACACACACACACACACACACACACACACACACACACACACACACACGCACACACACACACACACACACACACACATATTCTTGTATTTCTTACCTTCTTGAGACCTCCGAATAATGCCTACCTCTTTAGGACCACCCTTTCTAGATATATATAAAGATGTGTATTTACAACATTAATAATATATACATACTACGCAAATATAAAAAGAATTGTTGTGAATAATGAGTTGGAATTTCACAAGAAAATGGTCATAATTTTACAAGAAAAACTTTGAATTTTGGCAGTATTATAATAAAAGTCGTAGTTTTACTCAAAATTTTACAAGAAAAACTGAACATTTGTGCAATATTATGATAAAAGTTGGAATTTTACTCAACAGTCGCAGTTTTACAAAAAAAGCTTAACATTTCGACAATTTTATGAAAAGAGTCGCAATTTTACTCGACAAAAGTCACATTTTTTATAAGAAAACTTTAAAATTTGGGCAATATTATAACAATAATCAGAATTTTACTTGGCAAAATTATGACAAAAGTCATAATTTGACTCAAAAAATGTCACTATTTTACAAGAACAACAAAAAAATTGGCGATATTGCGATAAGTCATAATTTTATGTGACGAATGTCACCATTTTGCATTAAAAAGTAATAATTTTACATTAAAAAATTGTAGTTTTACGTGGAAATATTGTAATATTAGGGAAACAGAAAGAATATGAGAAATTGTTCCCAATTTTATAAGAAAAAAGTCGACACGTGAGAAAAAGACTGCTTTTAGTATTTTTTTTTTCTTTTTTGTAATTGTTTTTTCATCTTCATTATTCACTTCAAGTTATTACAGTATGTCTCTATATACATTTTTTTTTTAAAAATCTTTATTAATTTTGGCCAAAGGGGGCGCATTTCAATTTCTTACACACACTTGTTACAAAAAAAGCTTAACATTTCGACAATTTTATGAAAAGAGTCGCAATTTTACTCGACAAAAGTCAAAATTTTTATAAGAAAACTTTAAAATTTGGGCAATACTATAACAATAATCAGAATTTTACTTGGCAAAATTATGACAAGTCATAATTTTACTCAAAAAATGTCACTATTTTACAAGAACAACAAAAAAATTGGCGATATTGCGATAAGTCATAATTTTATGTGACGAATGTCACCATTTTGCATTAACAAGTAATAATTTTACATTAAAAAATTGTAGTTTTACGAGGAAATATTGCAATATTAGGGAAACAGAAAGAATATGAGAAATTGTTCCCAATTTTATAAGCAAAAAGTCGACACATTGTGAGAAAAAGACTGCTTTTAGTAAAAAAATTTTGTTTTTTGTAATTGTTTTTTCATCTTCATTATTCACTTCAAGTTATTACAGTATGTCTCTATATACATTTTTTTTTTTTATCTTTATTAATTTTGGCCAAAGGGGGCGCATTTCAATTTCTTACACACACTTGTTACAAAAAAAGCTTAACATTTCGACAATTTTATGAAAAGAGTCGCAATTTTACTCGACAAAAGTCAAAATTTTTATAAGAAAACTTTAAAATTTGGGCAATATTATAACAATAATCAGAATTTTACTTGGCAAAATTATGACAAAAGTCATAATTTTACTCAAAAAATGTCACTATTTTACAAGAACAACAAAAAAATTGGCGATATTGCGATAAGTCATAATTTTATGTGACGAATGTCACCATTTTGCATTAAAAAGTAATAATTTTACATTAAAAAATTGTAGTTTTACGTGGAAATATTGCAATATTAGGGAAACAGAAAGAATATGAGAAATTGTTCCCAATTTTATAAGAAAAAAGTCGACACGTGAGAAAAAGACTGCTTTTGGTATTTTTTTTTTCTTTTTTGTAATTGTTTTTTCATCTTCATTATCCACTTCAAGTTATTACAGTATGTCTCTATATACATTTTTTTTTTTTAAATCTTTATTAATTTTGGCCAAAGGGGGCGCATTTCAATTTCTCACACACAATTGTTACAAAAAAAGCTTAACATTTCGACAATTTTATGAAAAGAGTCGCAATTTTACTCGACAAAAGTCAAAATTTTTATAAGAAAACTTTAAAATTTGGGCAATATTATAACAATAATCAGAATTTTACTTGGCAAAATTATGACAAAAGTCATAATTTTACTCAAAAAATGTCACTATTTTACAAGAACAACAAAAAAATTGGCGATATTGCGATAAGTCATAATTTTATGTGACGAATGGCACCATTTTGCATTAAAAAGTAATAATTTTACATTAAAAAATTGTAGTTTTACGAGGAAATATTGCAATATTAGGGAAACGGAAAGAATATGAGAAATTGTTCCCAATTTTATAAGAAAAAAGTCGACACATTGTGAGAAAAAGACTGCTTTTAGTAATTTATTTATTTTTTTTGTAATTGTTTTTTCATCTTCATTATTCACTTCAAGTTATTACAGTATGTCTCTATATACTTTTTTAAAAAAAAATCTTTATTAATTTTGGCCAAAGGGGGCGCATTTCAATTTCTTACACACACTTGTTACAAAAAAAGCTTAACATTTCGACAATTTTATGAAAAGAGTCGCAATTTTACTCGACAAAAGTCAAATTTTTTATAAGAAAACTTTAAAATTTGGGCAATATTATAACAATAATCAGAATTTTACTTGGCAAAATTATGACAAAAGTCATAATTTTACTCAAAAAATGTCACTATTTTACAAGAACAACAAAAAAATTGGCGATATTGCGATAAGTCATAATTTTTTGTGACGAATGTCACCATTTTGCATTAAAAAGTAATAATTTTACATTAAAAAATTGTAGTTTTACGAGGAAATATTGCAATATTAGGGAAACAGAAAGAATATGAGAAATTGTTCCCAATTTTATAAGAAAAAAGTCGACACATTGTGAGAAAAAGACTGCTTTTAGTAATTTTTTTTTCTTTTTTGTAATTGTTTTTTCATCTTCATTATTCACTTCAAGTTATTACAGTATGTCTCTATATACATTTTTTTAAAAATCTTTATTAATTTTGGCCAAAGGGGGCGCATTTCAATTTCTTACACACACTTGTTACAAAAAAAGCTTAACATTTCGACAATTTTATGAAAAGAGTCGCAATTTTACTCGACAAAAGTCAAAATTTTTATAACAAAACTTTAAAATTTGGGCAATATTATAACAATAATCAGAATTTTACTTGTCAAAATTATGACAAAAGTCATAATTTTACTCAAAAAATGTCACTATTTTACAAGAACAACAAAAAAATTGGCGATATTGCGATAAGTCATAATTTTATGTGACGAATGTCACCATTTTGCATTAAAAAGTAATAATTTTACATTAAAAAATTGTAGTTTTACGAGGAAATATTGCAATATTAGGGAAACAGAAAGAATATGAGAAATTGTTCCCAATTTTATAAGAAAAAAGTCGACACATTGTGAGAAAAAGACTGCTTTTAATAATTTTTTTTTTTTTTGTAATTGTTTTTTCATCTTCATTATTCACTTCAAGTTATTACAGTATGTCTCTATATACATTTTTTTTTAATCTTTATTAATTTTGGCCAAAGGGGGCGCATTTCAATTTCTTACACACACTTGTTACAAAAAAAGCTTAACATTTCGACAATTTTATGAAAAGAGTCGCAATTTTACTCGACAAAAGTCAAATTTTTTATAAGAAAACTTTAAAATTTGGGCAATATTATAACAATAATCAGAATTTTACTTGGCAAAATTATGACAAAAGTCATAATTTTACTCAAAAAATGTCACTATTTTACAAGAACAACAAAAAAATTGGCGATATTGCGATAAGTCATAATTTTTTGTGACGAATGTCACCATTTTGCATTAAAAAGTAATAATTTTACATTAAAAAATTGTAGTTTTACGAGGAAATATTGCAATATTAGGGAAACAGAAAGAATATGAGAAATTGTTCCCAATTTTATAAGAAAAAAGTCGACACATTGTGAGAAAAAGACTGCTTTTAGTAATTTTTTTTTCTTTTTTGTAATTGTTTTTTCATCTTCATTATTCACTTCAAGTTATTACAGTATGTCTCTATATACATTTTTTTTAAAATCTTTATTAATTTTGGCCAAAGGGGGCGCATTTCAATTTCTTACACACACTTGTTACAAAAAAAGCTTAACATTTCGACAATTTTATGAAAAGAGTCGCAATTTTACTCGACAAAAGTCAAAATTTTTATAACAAAACTTTAAAATTTGGGCAATATTATAACAATAATCAGAATTTTACTTGTCAAAATTATGACAAAAGTCATAATTTTACTCAAAAAATGTCAGTATTTTACAAGAACAACAAAAAAATTGGCGATATTGCGATAAGTCATAATTTTATGTGACGAATGTCACCATTTTGCATTAAAAAGTAATAATTTTACATTAAAAAATTGTAGTTTTACGAGGAAATATTGCAATATTAGGGAAACAGAAAGAATATGAGAAATTGTTCCCAATTTTATAAGAAAAAAGTTGACACATTGTGAGAAAAAGACTGCTTTTAATAATTTTTTTTTTTTTTGTAATTGTTTTTTCATCTTCATTATTCACTTCAAGTTATTACAGTATGTCTCTATATACATTTTTTTTTAATCTTTATTAATTTTGGCCAAAGGGGGCGCATTTCAATTTCTTACACACACTTGTTACAAAAAAAGCTTAACATTTCGGCAATTTTATGAAAAGAGTCGCAATTTTATGAAAAATATCAATATTAGTGTACTATTGGCCACTAGAGGGGACCAAAGCAATCATAGCATGCTGTTTAGTATCGTGGCCACTGATTGGCTCAGCCTCAGACAGCATTACTATGTTGGACTAAAAAAGTGTCAAGGTGATAAAGGTGTTATTTTATATCTAGAGCGCTCTCATAATGTTGAAAAACATAAAAAACAACCTTATTAAATATGTTTTATTGATGAAAATATTAGGTTAAATTTACCAATTCTTACTTCGTGAAAATGTATTGATTGTAGTCATGTCAATTAACTGAAATAAACGAGGGACGACTGTATAACAATTCTGAATCGACTCATAATTGTCAAGGATCAATTTTTAAAAACATATTTTTTCAAAAACATGTTTTATTTACAACGATTCTGGATCGATTGGGAATTTTAAGACAATACTTTTTTTCTTTTAAAAAGAGTCGCAATTTTACTCGACAAAAGTCCCAATTTTTTATAAGAAAACTTAAACATTTGGGCAATATTATAATAATAATCGAAATTTCACTTGGCAAAATTATGAAAAAAGTAATTTTACTCGAAAAATGTCACTATTTTACAAGAACAACCAAAAAATTGGCAATATTGTGATAAAAGTCAGAATTTTATATGACAAATGTCACCATTTTGCATAAAAAAGTAATACGTTTACATAAAACAGTTGTAGTTTTACGAGAAAATATTGCAATATTACAGAAAGAATATGAGAAATTGTTCCCAATTTTATAAGAAAAAAGTCGACACATTGTGAGAAAAAGACTGTCCATCCATCCATCTTCTTCCGCTTATCCGAGGTCGGGTCGCGGGGGCAGCAGCCTAAGCAGGGAAGCCCAGACTTCCCTCTCCCCAGCCACTTCGTCCAGCTCTTCCCGGGGGATCCCGAGGCGTTCCCAGGCCAGCCGGGAGACATAGTCTTCCCAACGTGTCCTGGAAAATGAAAAATACTGCTTTTAGTTATTTTATTTTTTTTATAATTCATTATTTACTTCAAGTTATTACAGTATGTCTCATCACTCATGTACATTTTTTTAATCTTTATTAATTTTGGCAAAAGTGGGCACATTTCAATTTCTTACACACACTTGTTATGTCATATGTTGGCCAGAGGGGGAGCACTTTTAAAACCGACACAGTCAATTTGAAAAATCCCTCCTTTTTGGGACCACCCTCATGTTGATAGATTTCACCACCAGGGGTGCAAATGAGACATTCTCTATTAGATGCAATGGTTTTCTGTATTGGGACCATGATTTATGTCCTAACTTGTTCGCACCTCCTCATATGGAAGCTACTTTTCCTTGTTGATGTCTCAAGAAGGGTTGAAATACAAGCACACGCACCCATACACACACACACACAGACACACACATTCTTGTTTTTATTACCTCTTGAGACCTCCGAATAATGCCTACCTCTTTAGGACCACCCTTTCTAGATATATGAAGATGTGTATTTACAACATTGGTAATATATATACATACTATGCAAATATAAAAAAGCTTGTGAAAAATGAGTTGGAATTTCACCAGAAAAAGGTCACAATTTCACAAGAAAAACTTTGAATTTTGGCAGTATTATAATAAAAGTCGTAGTTTTACTGAACATTTCTGCAATATTATGATGAAAGTTGGAATTTTACTCATTAGTCGCAGTTTCACAAAAAAAGCTTAACATTTTGACAATTTTATGAAGAGTCGCAATTTTATGAAAAGAGTCAAAATTTTATGAAAAGAGTCGCAATTTTACTCGACAAAAGTCTAATTTTATAAGAAAACTTTAAAATGTGGGCAATATTATAATAATAATCGGAATTTTACACGCCAAAATTTTGACTGTCATCATTTTACTCAAAAAATGTCACTGTTTTACAAGAACAACAAAACAATTAGCAATACTGGGATACAAGTCAGAATTTTATGTGACAAATGTCACCATTTTGCATTAAAAAGTAATAACTTTACATAAAACAGTTGTAGTTTTACGAGAAAATATTGCAATATTACAGAAACAGAAATTGTTCCCCAATTTTATAAGAAAAAAGTCGACACATTGTGAGAAAGACTGCTTTTAGTATTTTTTTTTTTTTTTTTGTAATTGTTTTTTCATCTTCATTATTCACTTCAAGTTATTACAGTATGTCTCTATATAAAAAAATGTTTTAATCTTTATTAATTTTGGCAAAAGTGGGCACATTTCAATTTCTTACACACGCTTGTTATTTCATATGTTGGCCAGAGGGGGAGCACTTTTAAAACCGACACACAGTCAATTTGAAAAATCCCTCCTTTTTGGGACCACCCTCATGTTGATAGATTTCACCACCAGGGGTGCAAATGAGACATTCTCAATTAGATGTAGAGATGTCGGCCGATAAATGCTTTTAAATGTAATATCGGAAATTTTCGGTATCGTTTTTTTTATTATCGGTATCGTTTTTTTTTTGTTTTTTTGTTTTTTTATTAAATCAACATAAAAAACACAAGATACACTTACAATTTGTGCACCAACCCAAAAAACCTCCCTCCCCCATTTACACTCATTCACACAAAGGGGTTGTTTCTTTCTGTTATTAATATTCTGGTTCCTACATTATATATCAATACAGTCTGCAAGGGATACAGTCCGTAAGCACACATGATTGTGTGTGCTGCTGCTCCACTAATAGCACTAACCTTTAACAGTTAATTTTACTCATTTTCATTAATTACTAGTTTCTATGTAACTGCCTTTATATTGTTTTACTTTCTTTTTTATTCAAGAAAATGTTTTTAATTTATTTATCTTTTTTTATTTTATAATTTTTTTAAAAATGGACCTTATCTTCACCATACCTGGTTGTCCAAATTAGGCATAATAATGTGTTAATTCCACGACTGTATATATCGGTATCGGTTGATATCGGTATCGGTAATTAAGAGTTGGACAATATCGGGATATCGGCAAAAAAGCCATTATCGGACATCCCTAATTAAATGCAATGGTTTTCCGTATTGGGACCATGATTTATGTCCTCACTTGTTCGCCGGTCCTCATATGGACGGTACTTTTCCTTGTTGATGTCTCAAGAAGGGTAGAAATACAAGAACACACACACACACACACACACACCTTTGAGGAGAACAGACGGTATGGGGACACACAGTAGGCCTGTGTGTGGCGGACGTGGTGCCAGATTCGGAGGACCATCAGGATCTGTGTGATGCAACGTGTGTTTGTTGACCCTCACACTAATGCAACCAGAGGGGAAAAAAAAGAAATAAATCAGGTGTTTCTTTTCTGGAATGTTTCACCTTGTAAAAGGAGCAGGGGTGTGGGAGGGCAGCGCGTTTCGGGGATATTTTTGGGGCCGTGTTGACATTTTGAAAACGGCGAGAGGAGCTCTGATCTTTGCCGCGAACAATAAGGCTCCCGCTTGTTCGCGTGGAAACACACGCCCGCAGACGCCATGAATAAGGGGGCCTGAGAGCCGCACAGGGCCCCCATTGATGACATCACCGCCGGGCGTCTGGTCACTCCACCCTTTCCATGTTTCGCAGCGTTGTTCAGCGCCGCCGCAGACGTGACGCCGTGAGCTTGTTTGGTTTCAGGTTATTCAATTTGGCCCGCTCCCCGTTTGCAGAGCAGTAGGCGAACAAGGCGACGGTTTGTGCGGCGCCAAGTCCAAGGTCCAACTCCCGACCCGAACAAGTCGCTTTTTTCTGGAAAAATATGTCTTTAAAGTCAAACTTTTTGTGTTCTTTTAGTGATGACATCACAGAAGGGATTACCTGTGACCGTAGCCACAGAACAAGAGAAAATAAATTCTTATTTACAGTCGTTCTTCGCCACTTTGCGCTTCAATATTGCGGGTTTGCCAATTTATTTATTTTTTCCCTATGCATTTTCTGGTCATAAATTAGGCTTTTTCAAGAAAAAAGGTAAAAAATAAAATAAAAATATCATTATTAGTGTACTATTGGCCAATAGAAGTGACCAAAGTAATCAGAAAAAATGGCGGCTTTGCCAAATCGCCAATTTTTGGTTTTTTTTCTATGCATATTCTACAATTTTCTGGTCATAAATTAGGCTTTTTAAAAAAAAAAATAGAATACAATTATCATTATTAGTGTACTATTGGCCACTAGAAGGGACCAAAGTAATCAGAAAGAATTGCGACTTTGCCAAATCGCCATTTTTTATTTTTTTTTCTATGCATATTCTACAATTTTCTGGTCATAAATTAGGCTTTTTCAACAAAAAAAGGTAAAAAAAAATACAATAAAAATATCAATATTAGTGTACTATTGGCCACTAGAAGGGACGAAAGTAATCCAAAAAAATTGCGGCTTTGCCAAATTGCCAATTTTGATTTTTGTTCTATGCATATTCTACAATTTTCTGGTCATAAATTAGGCTTTCTCGACAAAAAATGCTAAAAAGTAGAATAATCAATATTTGTGTACTATTGGCCACTAGAAGGGACCAAAGTAATCAGAAAAAATGGCGGCTTTGCCAAATCGCCAATTTTTTGTTTTTTTTCTATGCATATTCTACAATTTTCTGGTCATAAATTAGGCTTTTTCAAGAAAAAAAGCTAACAAATAGAATACAAATATCACTATTAGTGTACTATTGGCCACTAGAAGGGACCAAAGTAATCAGAAAGAATTGCGGCTTTGCCAAATTGCCAATTTTGATTTTTGTTCTATGCATATTCTACAATTTTCTGGTCATAAATTAGGCTTTTTCAAGAAAAAAAGCTAAAAAAATAGAATACAATTATCATTATTAGTGTACTATTGGCCACTAGAAGGGACCAAAGTAATCAGAAAAATTTGCGGCTTTGCCAAATCGCCAATTTTAATTTTTTTTCTCTATGTATATTCTACAATTTTCTGGTCATAAATTAGGATTTTGCAAGAAAAAAAGCTAAAAAAATTGAATACAAATATCAATATTTGTGTACTATTGGCCACTAGAAGGGACCAAAGTAATCAGAAAAAATGGCGGCTTTGCCAAATCGCCAATTTTTTTTTTTTTTCTATGCATATTGTACAATTTTCTGGTCATAAATTAGGCTTTTTCAAGAAAAAAAGCTAACAAATAGAATACAAATATCACTATTAGTGTACTATTGGCCACTAGAAGGGACCAAAGTAATCAGAAAAAATGGCGGCTTTGCCAAATCGCCAATTTTTTGTTTTTTTTCTATGCATATTCTACAATTTTCTGGTCATAAATTAGGCTTTTTCAAGAAAAAAAGCTAACAAATAGAATACAAATATCACTATTAGTGTACTATTGGCCACTAGAAGGGACCAAAGTAATCAGAAAGAATTGCGACTTTGCCAAATCGCCATTTTTTATTTTTTTTTCTATGCATATTCTACAATTTTCTGGTCATAAATTAGGCTTTTTCAACAAAAAAAGGTAAAAAAAAAAATAATACAATAAATATATCAATATTAGTGTAATATTGGCCACTAGAAGGGACGAAAGTAATCCAAAAAAATTGCGGCTTTGCCAAATTGCCAATTTTGATTTTTGTTCTATGCATATTGTACAATTTTCTGGTCATGAATTAGGCTTTCTCGAGAAAAAACGATAAAAAGTAGAATAATAAATATTAGTGTACTATTGGCCACTAGAAGGGACCAAAGTAATCAGAAAAAATTGCGGCTTTGCCAAATCGCCAATTTTTAGATTTTTTTCTATGCATATTCTACAATTTTCTGGTCATAAATTAGGCTTTTTCGAGAAAAAAAGCTACAAAATAAAATACAAATATCATTATTAGTGTATTATTGGCCACTAGAAGGGACCAAAGTAATCAGAAAGAATTGCGGCTTTGCCAAATCGCCATTTTATATATATTTTTCTATGCATATTCTACAATTTTCTGGTCATAAATTGGGCTTTCTCGAGATAAACGCTAAAAAGTAGAATAAAAATATCAATATTAGTGTACTATTGGCCACTAGAAGGGACCAAAGTAATCCGAAAAAATTGCGGCTTTGCCAAATCGCCAATTTTTAGGTTTTTTTCTATGCATACTCTACAATTTTCTGGTCATAAATTAGGCTTTTTCAAGAAAAAAAGCTAACAAATAGAATACAAATATCATTATTAGTGTACTATTGGCCACTAGAAGGGACCAAAGTAATCAGAAAGAATTGCGGCTTTGCCAAATCGCCATTTTTTTTTTCTTTTTTCCTATGCATATTCTACAATTTTCTGGTCATAAATTAGGCTTTTTCAACAAAAAAAGGTAAAAAAATAGAATACAAATATCATTATTAGTGTACTATTGGCCACTATAAGGAACCAAAGTAATCAGAAAAAAGTGCGGCTTTGCCAAATCGCCAATTTTTTAGTTTTTTTTCTATGCATGTTCTACAATTTTCTGGTCATAAATTAGGCTTTTTCAAACTAAAAAGCTACAAAATAAAATACAAATATCATTATTAGTGTACTATTGGCCACTAGAAGGGACCAAAGTAATCAGAAAAAATTGCGGCTTTGCCAAATCGCCAATTTTTTTTATTTTTTATGCATATTCTACAATTTTCTGGTCATAAATTAGGATTTTTCGAGAAAAAAAGCTACAAAATAAAATACAAATATCATTATTAGTGTACTATTGGCCACTAGAAGGGACCAAAGTAATCCGAAAAAATTGCGGCTTTGCCAAATCGCCAATTTTTTGTTTTTTTTTATGCATATTCTACAATTTTCTGGTCATAAATTGGGCTTTTTCAAGAAAAAAAGCTACAAAATAAAATACAAATATCATTATTAGTGTACTATTGGCCACTAGAAGGGAGCAAAGTAATCCGAAAAAATTGCGGCTTTGCCAAATCGCCAAATTTTTTTTTTGTTCTATGTATATTCTACAATTTTCTGGTCACAAATTAGGCTTTTTCAAGAAAAAAGCTAAAAAGTAGAATAAAAATATCAATATTAGTGTACTATTGGCCACTAGAAGGGACCAAAGTAACCAGAAAGAATTGCGGCTTTGCCAAATCGCCATTTTTTATTTTTTTTTCTATGCATATTCTACAATTTTGTGGTCATAAATTAGGCTTTTTCAAGAAAAATAGCTAAAAAGTAGAATAAAAATATCAATATTAGTGTACTATTGGCCACTAGAAGGGACCAAAGTAATCCGAAAAAATTGCGGCTTTGCCAAATGACCAATTTTTAGATTTTTTTCTATGCATATTCTACAATTTTGTGGTCATAAATTAGGGTTTTTTCAAGAAAAAAAGCTAAAAAATAAAATACAAATATCATTATTAGTGTACTATTGGCCATTAGAAGGGACCAAAGTAATCCGAAAAAATTGCGGCTTTGCCAAATCGCCAATTTTTAGTTTTTTTTATGCATATTCTACAATTTTCTGGTCATAAATTGGGCTTTTTCAAGAAAAAAAGCTACAAAATAAAATACAAATATCATTATTAGTGTACTATTGGCCACTAGAAGGGACCAAAGTAATCAGAAAGAATTGCGGCTTTGCCAAATCGCCATTTTTTATTTTTTTTTCTATG
Source organism: Entelurus aequoreus (assembly GCF_033978785.1). Lineage (NCBI taxonomy): Eukaryota > Metazoa > Chordata > Actinopteri > Syngnathiformes > Syngnathidae > Entelurus > Entelurus aequoreus. The sequence goes on from NC_084750.1 coordinate 7,418,254, forward strand.
CATATTCTACAATTTTGTGGTCATAAATTAGGCTTTTTCAAGAAAAAAAGCTACAAAATAAAATACAAATATAATTATTAGTGTACTATTGGCCACTAGAAGGGACCAAAGTAATCCGAAAAAATTGCGGCTTTGCCAAATCGCCAAATTATTATTTTTTTTCTATGTATATTCTACAATTTTCTGGTCATAAATTAGGCTTTTTCAAGAAAAAAAGCTAAAAAGTAGAATACAAATATCAATATTAGTGTACTATTGGCCAGTAGAAGGGACCAAAGTAATCAGAAAAAATTGCGGCTTTGCCAAATCGCCAATTTTTAGATTTTTTTCTATGCATATTCTACAATTTTCTGGTCATAAATTAGGGTTTTTTCAAGAAAAAAAGCTAAAAAATAGAATACAAATATCATTATTAGTGTACTATTGGCCACTAGAAGGGACCAAAGTAATCAGAAAGAATTGCGGCTTTGCCAAATCGCCATTTTTTTTTTTTTTCTATGTATATTCTACAATTTTCTGGTCATAAATTAGGCTTTTTCAACAAAAAAAGGTAAAAAAATACAATAAAAATATCAATATTAGTGTACTATTGGCCACTAGAAGGGACCAAGCCAATCAGAGCATGCTGTTTAGTATCGTGGCCACTGATTGGCTCAGCCTCAGACAGCATTACTGCGTTGGATTAAAAGAGTGTCAAGGTGATAAAGGTGTTATTTTATATCTAGAGTGCTCTCATAATGTTGAAAAACATATTTAATAAGGTTGTTTTTTATGTGTTATTGATGAAAGTATTGGGTTGAAATGACTGATTCCTACTTGGCACTTTTTCTTGAAAAATATGTCTCAAAAGTCCAACATTTTTGCCTTTTTGTGTTTTTTAGTGATGACTTCACAGAAGGCATTACCTGCGACCATAGCCACGAAAAAGAAAAAACAAACGTATTTACAGTCGTCCCTCACCACTTTGCGCTTCAATATTGCGGCTTTGCCGATTTTTTGTTTTTTTTCTATGCATATTCTACAATTTTCTGGTCATAAATTAGGCGTTTTCGAGAAAAAAACTAAAATACAAATATCATTATTAGTGTACTATTGGCCACTAGAAGGGACCAAAGTAATCAGAAAAAATTGCGGCTTTGCCAAATCGCCAATTTTTAGTTTTTTTCTATGCATATTCTACAATTTTCTGGTCATAAATTAGGCTTTTTCAAGAAAAAAAGCTAAAAAATAAATAAAAAATATCACTATTAGTGTACTATTGGCCACTAGAAGGGACCAAGCCAATCAGAGCATGCTGTTTAGTATCGTGGCCACTGATTGGCTCAGCCTCAGACAGCATTACTATGTTGGATTAAAAGAGTGTCAAGGTGATAAAGGTGTTATTTTATATCTAGAGTGCTCTCATAATGTTAAAAAACATATTTAATAAGGTTGTTTTTTATGTTTTATTGATGACAATATTGGGTTGAAATGACTGATTCCTACTTGGTACTTGTTCTGGAAAAATATGTCTCAAAAGTCCAACATTTTTGCCTTTTTGTGTTTTTTAGTGATGACATCACAGAAGGGATGAACTGTGACCATAGCCACAGAAAGAAAAAAAAATCGTATTTACAGTCGTCCCTCACCACTTTGCACTTCAATATTGCGGCTTTGACAATTTTATTTTATTTTTTCTACGATATTCTACAATTTTCTGGTCATAAATTAGGCTTTTTCGAGAAAAAAAGCTAAAAAATTAAATACAAATATCATTATTAGTGTACTTTTGGCCCAGAGAAGGGACCAAAGGTAAAAAATTGTGGCTTTACCAAATTGCCAATTTTTTATTTTTCTCTATGCATATTCTACAATTTTCTGGTCATAAATTAGGCTTTTTCAAGAAAAAACGCTAAAAAAATGTAATAAAAATATCAATATTAGTGTGCTATTTGCCACTAGAGGGGACGAAAGTAATCAGAAAAAATTGCTGCTTTGCCAAATCGCCAATTTTTTGTTGTTTTTCTATGCATATTCTACAATTTTCTGGTCATAAATTAGGTTTTTTCAACAAAAAAAACTAAAAAATAGAATAAAAATATCATTATTAGTGTACTATTGGCCACCAGAACGGACCAAAGTAATCTGAAAAATTTGCGGCTTTGCCAAATCGCCAATTTTTAGTTTTTTTTCTATGCATATTCTCTAATTTTCTTGTAAAAAATTAGGTTTTACAAGAAAAAAACTAAAAAAATAGAATAAAAATATCACTATTAGTGTACTATTGGCCACTAGAAGGGACCCAAGCAATCAGAGCATGCTGTTTAGTATCGTGGCCACTGATTGGCTCAGCCTCAGACAGCATTACTATGTTGGACTAAAAGAGTGTCAAGGTGATAAAGGTGTTATTTTATATCTAAAGTGCTCTCATAATGTTGAAAAATATATTTAATAAGGTTGTTTTTTATGTTTTATTGATGACAATATTGGGTTGAAATGACTGATTCCTACTTGGTACTTGTTCTGGAAAAATATGTCTCAAAAGTCCAACATTTTTGCCTTTTTGTGTTTTTTAGTGATGACATCACAGAAGGGATGACCTGTGACCATAGCCACAGAAAGAAAAAAAAATCTTATTTACAGTCGTCCCTCACCACTTTGCACTTCAATATTGCGGCTTTGACAATTTTATTTTATTTTTTCTACGATATTCTACAATTTTCTGGTCATAAATTAGGCTTTTTCGAGAAAAAAAGCTAAAAAATTAAATACAAATATCATTATTAGTGTACTTTTGGCCCAGAGAAGGGACCAAAGGTAAAAAATTGTGGCTTTACCAAATTGCCAATTTTTTATTTTTCTCTATGCATATTCTACAATTTTCTGGTCATAAATTAGGCTTTTTCAAGAAAAAACGCTAAAAAAATGTAATAAAAATATCAATATTAGTGTGCTATTGGCCACTAGAGGGGACCAAAGTAATCAGAAAAAATTGCTGCTTTGCCAAATCGCCAATTTTTTGTTGTTTTTCTATGCATATTCTACAATTTTCTGGTCATAAATTAGGTTTTTTCAACAAAAAAAACTAAAAAAGTAGAATAAAAATATCATTATTAGTGTACTATTGGCCACCAGAACGGACCAAAGTAATCTGAAAAATTTGCGGCTTTGCCAAATCGCCAATTTTTAGTTTTTTTTCTATGCATATTCTCTAATTTTCTTGTAAAAAATTAGGTTTTACAAGAAAAAAACTAAAAAAATAGAATAAAAATATCACTATTAGTGTACTATTGGCCACTAGAAGGGACCCAAGCAATCAGAGCATGCTGTTTAGTATCGTGGCCACTGATTGGCTCAGCCTCAGACAGCATTACTATGTTGGACTAAAAGAGTGTCAAGGTGATAAAGGTGTTATTTTATATCTAGAGCGCTCTCATAATGTTGAAAAATATATTTAATAAGGTTGTTTTTTATGTTTTATTGATGACAATATTGGGTTGAAATGACTGATTCCTACTTGGTACTTGTTCTGGAAAAATATGTCTCAAAAGTCCAACATTTTTGCCTTTTTGTGTTTTTTAGTGATGACATCACAGAAGGAATGACCTGTGACCATAGCCAGTGAAAAAAAAATTAAATACTTTTTTACATTCGTCCCTCACCACTTCAATATTGCGGTTTTGCCAATTTAAAAAAAAAAAAAATCCATGCATATTCCACAATTTTCTGGTCATAAATTAGGCTTTTTCAAGAAAAAAAAAGCTAAAAAAAATAGATTAAAAATATCAATATTAGTGTACTATTGGCCACTAGAGGGGACCAAGCCAATCAGAGCATGCTGTTTAGTATCGTGGCCACTGATTGGCTCAGCCTCAGGCAGCATTAATATATTGAATTAAAAAAGTGTCAAGGTGATAAAGGTGTTATTTTATATCTAGAGCGCTCTCATAATGTTGAAAAACTTATTTAATAAGGTTGTTTTTTATGTTTTATTAATGAAAATTTTGGGTTAAAGTTACTGATTCTTACTTTCGTGAAAATGTCCGTAACCAATTAACTGACATAAACGAGGGACGACTGTATAACAATTCTGAATCGACTCATCATTTTCAAGGATCAATTTTAAAAAACACATTTTTTCAAAAACATGTTTTATTTACAACGATTCTGGATCGATTGGGAATTTTAAGAAAATACTTTTTTTTTATGACATCGCTTTTTATGTCAATCATGTTTTGAAAAGGTTTTAATTTTTATTATACCAAAAATACTATTTGTATTATTTATTTATTGAAAGCCCCAACATAATTTCCCACTTTTTTTTATGTACTCGAAACAACTTTTATACTTTTTAAATCATGCTTGAACCGAATCGATGCATATTTTGTATATTAATAATAATGTTAATACAAATTAATAATAGTTAATAATAATAATTAATAATAATAATAATAATATTTGTATATTATTGTATATTTTGTATATTATATTATACGTTTACAGAATATATCTTTGTGCAAAATAACAAATTGAGCACAGTCAAAACATAAATGAGCATTTATTCCTGATATGTCAAAGGGAATGTGCCATTATGCTCTTACCAGTGACGGTGCAGGAAGGGGCTAGGAATACGTTTGTCAGTACGTGTACAGTAAAAAGTCGTTTTCCTATATTTGACTTGTATTTTATACTGTACTACCTCCATTTTCGTTCCCACATTGACCGAATTGCACCAACACTTTTTTGCAAATCCAGTTAGTCCACATTTTCAAATGTATGAAATATAATAATAATACATTAATATGTAATAAAAAATAACTTCATAGATAATAACAATTGTACATGTAGAGTAAATATAAATGGCTAATGAAATGAATCAATGAACATTTGACATCATTGACTTTTATCCAAGACTGTTAGCAATTAGCAATTCAATCACCTTTTTTTCCCCTCAAAGTACTGGCACTCGCAACTTTCTTTGGCCCCACGGTGGCTCTTTTTGTAGCATACCTTCATTAAAAATGGTTTCCTCAACGGAGAACAACTTGGAAGCTGACCAGTGTCAATATGAAGACATTTAAATCACTCTGCTATTGCAATAGTCACTGGAAGAAAAAAAAAAAAAAGGCCATTTGGAAATGGATCATAATTATGCTGCAGAAAAGTGGGCGCCATTATCCAAATATGCGCTTAAGTATAATCGTCGCTTATAACTCTTCTTTTTTTCTTTTTTTCCTCTAACGGTTACGCACATTTACTGCAGCTGCGGACAAAAGTCTTGGGTCGGTCAGGTGCTGATTTTCTTCGATATCATGGATGATGCTGGGTATGGAGAGAGCGCAAGAGCCCGGACCTAAGCCTCGTCAAACACCTTTTGGGATGAGATATTGAGAGATGTCTCTCACTCTAAAAAAAAAAAAGATATGATGCATATTTTCTTAGACCCGTGTGCTCAGCGTGTCACTGTTTGTGTTCATCCGGACCACGGGATGCGGAGACAGCAGGCAAGGGGCAGGTAAGAAAACCCTTCAATAGGGAAAACAGCACAAAAATAGTGCAGGGGAGTGCACAAAAAAGCCACAATGCATTTTTAGGTTCAAGGGCACAAGGAGCGTCCTGATTGACTGTCAGGAAACATAGGTGCAAGATTGTGTTGGTCACGATCCCGAGGATGCAGGTCAAAATGTATTTAGTGTTGAAACACCGAGGAATAGTGCAGCAGGGAAGTGCACGGGAAGCATAAACGCTTGACGAGAGAACGCAAGGTGGCAAAACACGACGACGATACGGACACGTTTGCTGAGTGTTAGCTTAGCATTCACTGTTTAATCAGTAGTGTTTGGTGTTGCGGTTTATGTTGATCTAGAGTCCAGGATGCAGAGGCAGCAGGCAAAGTGCAGGTTCAAATAACCTGTTAGGGAAAACACCACAAAATAGTGCAGGGGACGTGCACAAATAGCAACGATGCGCAGGACGCACTGTGAAGGTCCGAAGCAAATTGGCGTAAAGAAACCTCCTGATTGGCAACCAGGAACAGGTGTGTCCTGTTTGCCGATTAGGGGCATTTGACAGGAGAAAGTGGCAAATGGAGGCAAACAGAAAATGGAGACTGAAATAGGAGCGCTGGACAGGAAATAAAACAAATAAAGGAACATCCAAAAACAAAGTCCAAAACTGTCATGACCGTGTGCAAAGATTTCCAACTAACTTGGCTCACCGACAAAGAGCTTGACAGAGATGTTTTCCACCTGCACTTTGCCTGCTGTCTCTGCATCCTGGGGTTCACATCAACACAGATCATAACACCAAATACCACTAATTTAACGCTGAAAAGTTAAAACACTCGATAAACTGTCACCATACAAGAATGGTGTACCTATGTTTTAGAAGACTTGATTTAGGTCATTGATCTGATCAGGAAACAGGTGAGGAGGGGTAGTGATGACAAACAGGAAGTGGAAAAAAGAATGCAAAATACAGGAAACTAATAATTAGGTTCTTGGTAATAATTTGGCTCACTGACAAAGAGCTTGACAGATATGTTTTCCACCTGCACTTTGACTGCCGTCTCTGCATCCTGGGGTCCAGGTAAACACAGACCGCAACACCAAATACCACTAATTTAACGCTGAAAAGCTAAAAACACTCAGAAAACTGAGTCATCAAACAAGAATGGTGTACCAAAGCTTTAGAAGACTTGATGTAGGTCATTGATCGGATCAGAAAACAGGTGAGGAGGGGTAGCGATGACAAACAGGAAATGGGAAAAATAAGAGCGCGAGACAGAAAATAATGCGAAATACAGGAAACGAATAATAAAGTTCTCCGTAATAATTTGGCTCCCTGACAAAGAGCTTGACAGATATGTTTTCAACCTGCACTTTGCCTGCCGTCTCTGCATCCTGGGGTCCACGTCGACACAAATGGTAACACCAAATACCACTAATTTAACGCTGAAAAGCTAAAACAGGAAGTGGAAAAAACAATGCAAAATACAGTAATCTAAAAATAAAGTTCTTGGTAATAATTTGGCTCACTGACAAAGAGCTTGACAGAGATGTTTTCCACCTGCACTTTGACTGCCGTCTCTGCATCCTGGGGTCCAGGTAAACACCGACCGTAACACCAAATACCACTAATTTAATGCTGAAAAGCTAAAAACACTCAGAAAACTGAGTCATCAAACAAGAATGGTGTACCAAAGCTTTAGAAGACTTGATGTAGGTCATTGATCGGATCAGGAAACAGGTGAGGAGGGGTAGCGATGACAAACAAGAAGTGGAAAAAAATCATGCAAAATAAAGGAAACTAATAATAAGGTTCTTCGTAATAATTTGGCTCACTGACAAAGAGCTTGACAGATATGAGATATGTTTTCCACCTGCACTTTGCCTGCTGTCTCTGCATCCTGGGGTCCAGATAAACACCGACCGTAACACCAAATACCACTAATTTAACGCTGAAAAGCTAAAACAGGAAATGAAAGAAATTTTGCAAAATACACTAAACTAATAATAAAGTTCTTGGTAATAATTTGGCTCACTGACAAAGAGCTTGACAGATTTGTTTTCCACCTGCACTTTGCCTGCCGTCTCTGCATCCTGGGGTCCAGGTAAACACCGACCGTGACACCAAATACCACTAATTTAACGCTGAAAAGCTAAAACAGGAAATGAAAGAAATTTTGCAAAATACAGTAAACTAATAATAAAGTTCTTGGTAATAATTTGGCTCACTGACAAAGAGCTTGACAGATTTGTTTTCCACCTGCACTTTGCCTGCCGTCTCTGCATCCCGGGGTCCAGGTAAACACCGACCGTAACACCAAATACCACTAATTTAACGCTGAAAAGCTAAAACAGGAAATGAAAGAAATTTTGCAAAATACAGTAAACTAATAATAAAGTTCTTGGTAATAATTTGGCTCACTGACAAAGAGCTTGACAGATTTGTTTTCCACCTGCACTTTGCCTGCCGTCCCTGCATCCTGGGGTCCAGGTAAACACCGACCGTAACACCAAATACCACTAATTTAACGCTGAAAAGCTAAAACAGGAAATGAAAGAAATTTTGCAAAATACACTAAACTAATAATAAAGTTCTTGGTAATAATTTGGCTCACTGACAAAGAGCTTGACAGATTTGTTTTCCACCTGCACTTTGCCTGCCGTCCCTGCATCCTGGGGTCCAGGTAAACACCGACCGTAACACCAAATACGACTAATTTAATGCTGAAAAGCTAAAACAGGAAATGAAAGAAATTTTGCAAAATACACTAAACTAATAATAAAGTTCTTGGTAATAATTTGGCTCACTGACAAAGAGCTTGACAGATTTGTTTTCCACCTGCACTTTGCCTGCCGTCCCTGCATCCTGGGGTCCAGGTAAACACCGACCGTAACACCAAATACCACTAATTTAACGCTGAAAAGCTAAAACAGGAAATGAAAGAAATTTTGCAAAATACAGTAAACTAATAATAAAGTTCTTGGTAATAATTTGGCTCACTGACAAAGAGCTTGACAGATTTGTTTTCCACCTGCACTTTGCCTGCCGTCTCTGCATCCCGGGGTCCAGGTAAACACCGACCGTAACACCAAATACCACTAATTTAACGCTGAAAAGCTAAAACAGGAAATGAAAGAAATTTTGCAAAATACAGTAAACTAATAATAAAGTTCTTGGTAATAATTTGGCTCACTGACAAAGAGCTTGACAGATTTGTTTTCCACCTGCACTTTGCCTGCCGTCCCTGCATCCTGGGGTCCAGGTAAACACCGACCGTAACACCAAATACCACTAATTTAATGCTGAAAAGCTAAAACAGGAAATGAAAGAAATTTTGCAAAATACACTAAACTAATAATAAAGTTCTTGGTAATAATTTGGCTCACTGACAAAGAGCTTGACAGACTTGTTTTCCACCTGCACTTTGCCTGGCGTCCCTGCATCCTGGGGTCCAGGTAAACACCGACCGTAACACCAAATACCACTAATTTAACGCTGAAAAGCTAAAACAGGAAATGAAAGAAATTTTGCAAAATACAGTAAACTAATAATAAAGTTCTTCGTAATAATTTGGCTCACTGACAAAGAGCTTGACAGATATGAGATATGTTTTCCACCTGCACTTTGCCTGCTGTCTCTGCATCCTGGGGTCCAGATAAACACCGACCGTAACACCAAATACCACTAATTTAACGCTGAAAAGCTAAAACAGGAAATGAAAGAAATTTTGCAAAATACACTAAACTAATAATAAAGTTCTTGGTAATAATTTGGCTCACTGACAAAGAGCTTGACAGATTTGTTTTCCACCTGCACTTTGCCTGCCGTCTCTGCATCCTGGGGTCCAGGTAAACACCGACCGTGACACCAAATACCACTAATTTAACGCTGAAAAGCTAAAACAGGAAATGAAAGAAATTTTGCAAAATACAGTAAACTAATAATAAAGTTCTTGGTAATAATTTGGCTCACTGACAAAGAGCTTGACAGATTTGTTTTCCACCTGCACTTTGCCTGCCGTCTCTGCATCCTGGGGTCCAGGTAAACACCGACCGTAACACCAAATACCACTAATTTAACGCTGAAAAGCTAAAACAGGAAATGAAAGAAATTTTGCAAAATACAGTAAACTAATAATAAAGTTCTTGGTAATAATTTGGCTCACTGACAAAGAGCTTGACAGATTTGTTTTCCACCTGCACTTTGCCTGCCGTCTCTGCATCCTGGGGTCCAGGTAAACACCGACCGTGACACCAAATACCACTAATTTAACGCTGAAAAGCTAAAACAGGAAATGAAAGAAATTTTGCAAAATACAGTAAACTAATAATAAAGTTCTTGGTAATAATTTGGCTCACTGACAAAGAGCTTGACAGATTTGTTTTCCACCTGCACTTTGCCTGCCGTCTCTGCATCCCGGGGTCCAGGTAAACACCGACCGTAACACCAAATACCACTAATTTAACGCTGAAAAGCTAAAACAGGAAATGAAAGAAATTTTTCAAAATACAGTAAACTAATAATAAAGTTCTTGGTAATAATTTGGCTCACTGACAAAGAGCTTGACAGATTTGTTTTCCACCTGCACTTTGCCTGCCGTCTCTGCATCCCGGGGTCCAGGTAAACACCGACCGTAACACCAAATACCACTAATTTAACGCTGAAAAGCTAAAACAGGAAATGAAAGAAATTTTGCAAAATACAGTAAACTAATAATAAAGTTCTTGGTAATAATTTGGCTCACTGACAAAGAGCTTGACAGATTTGTTTTCCACCTGCACTTTGCCTGCCGTCCCTGCATCCTGGGGTCCAGGTAAACACCGACCGTAACACCAAATACCACTAATTTAACGCTGAAAAGCTAAAACAGGAAATGAAAGAAATTTTGCAAAATACACTAAACTAATAATAAAGTTCTTGGTAATAATTTGGCTCACTGACAAAGAGCTTGACAGATTTGTTTTCCACCTGCACTTTGCCTGCCGTCCCTGCATCCTGGGGTCCAGGTAAACACCGACCGTAACACCAAATACCACTAATTTAATGCTGAAAAGCTAAAACAGGAAATGAAAGAAATTTTGCAAAATACACTAAACTAATAATAAAGTTCTTGGTAATAATTTGGCTCACTGACAAAGAGCTTGACAGATTTGTTTTCCACCTGCACTTTGCCTGCCGTCCCTGCATCCTGGGGTCCAGGTAAACACCGACCGTAACACCAAATACCACTAATTTAACGCTGAAAAGCTAAAACAGGAAATGAAAGAAATTTTGCAAAATACAGTAAACTAATAATAAAGTTCTTGGTAATAATTTGGCTCACTGACAAAGAGCTTGACAGATTTGTTTTCCACCTGCACTTTGCCTGCCGTCTCTGCATCCCGGGGTCCAGGTAAACACCGACCGTAACACCAAATACCACTAATTTAACGCTGAAAAGCTAAAACAGGAAATGAAAGAAATTTTGCAAAATACAGTAAACTAATAATAAAGTTCTTGGTAATAATTTGGCTCACTGACAAAGAGCTTGACAGATTTGTTTTCCACCTGCACTTTGCCTGCCGTCCCTGCATCCTGGGGTCCAGGTAAACACCGACCGTAACACCAAATACCACTAATTTAATGCTGAAAAGCTAAAACAGGAAATGAAAGAAATTTTGCAAAATACACTAAACTAATAATAAAGTTCTTGGTAATAATTTGGCTCACTGACAAAGAGCTTGACAGACTTGTTTTCCACCTGCACTTTGCCTGCCGTCCCTGCATCCTGGGGTCCAGGTAAACACCGACCGTAACACCAAATACCACTAATTTAACGCTGAAAAGCTAAAACAGGAAATGAAAGAAATTTTGCAAAATACAGTAAACTAATAATAAAGTTCTTGGTAATAATTTGGCTCACTGACAAAGAGCTTGACAGATTTGTTTTCCACCTGCACTTTGCCTGCCGTCTCTGCATCCCGGGGTCCAGGTAAACACCGACCGTAACACCAAATACCACTAATTTAACGCTGAAAAGCTAAAACAGGAAATGAAAGAAATTTTGCAAAATACAGTAAACTAATAATAAAGTTCTTGGTAATAATTTGGCTCACTGACAAAGAGCTTGACAGATTTGTTTTCCACCTGCACTTTGCCTGCCGTCCCTGCATCCTGGGGTCCAGGTAAACACAGACCGTAACACCAAATACCACTAATTTAACGCTGAAAAGCTAAAACAGGAAATGAAAGAAATTTTGCAAAATACACTAAACTAATAATAAAGTTCTTGGTAATAATTTGGCTCACTGACAAAGAGCTTGACAGATTTGTTTTCCACCTGCACTTTGCCTGCCGTCTCTGCATCCTGGGGTCCAGGTAAACACCGACCGTAACACCAAATACCACTAATTTAACGCTGAAAAGCTAAAACAGGAAATGAAAGAAATTTTGCAAAATACAGTAAACTAATAATAAAGTTCTTGGTAATAATTTGGCTCACTGACAAAGAGCTTGACAGATTTGTTTTCCACCTGCACTTTGCCTGCCGTCCCTGCATCCTGGGGTCCAGGTAAACACCGACCGTAACACCAAATACCACTAATTTAACGCTGAAAAGCTAAAACAGGAAATGAAAGAAATTTTGCAAAATACAGTAAACTAATAATAAAGTTCTTGGTAATAATTTGGCTCACTGACAAAGAGCTTGACAGATTTGTTTTCCACCTGCACTTTGCCTGCCGTCCCTGCATCCTGGGGTCCAGGTAAACACAGACCGTAACACCAAATACCACTAATTTAACGCTGAAAAGCTAAAACAGGAAATGAAAGAAATTTAGCAAAATACAGTAAACTAATAATAAAGTTCTTGGTAATAATTTGGCTCACTGACAAAGAGCTTGACAGATTTGTTTTCCACCTGCACTTTGCCTGCCGTCTCTGCATCCTGGGGTCCAGGTAAACACCGACCGTGACACCAAATACCACTAATTTAACGCTGAAAAGCTAAAACAGGAAATGAAAGAAATTTAGCAAAATACAGTAAACTAATAATAAAGTTCTTGGTAATAATTTGGCTCACTGACAGAGAGCTTGACAGATTTGTTTTCCACCTGCACTTTGCCTGCCGTCTCTGCATCCTGGGGTCCAGGTAAACACCGACCGTGACACCAAATACCACTAATTTAACGCTGAAAAGCTAAAACAGGAAATGAAAGAAATTTGGCAAAATACAGTAATCTAAAAATAAAGTTCTTGGTAATAATTTGGCTCACTGACAAAGAGCTTGACAGATTTGTTTTCCACCTGCACTTTGCCTGCCGTCTCTGCATCCTGGGGTCCAGGTAAACACCGACCGTAACACCAAATACCAATAATTTAACGCTGAAAAGCTAAAAACACTCAGAAAACTGAGTCATCAAAAAAGAATGGTGTACCAAAGCTTTAGAAGACTTGATGTAGGTCATTGATCGGATCAGGAAACAGGTGAGGAGGGGTAGCGATGACAAACAAGAAGTGGAAAAAAATAATGCAAAATAAAGGAAACTAATAATAAGGTTCTTCGTAATAATTTGGCTCACTGACAAAGAGCTTGACAGATATGTTTTCCACCTGCATTTTGCCTGCCGTCTCTGCATCCTGGGGTCCAGGTAAACACAGACCGTAACACCAAATACCACTAATTTAACGCTGAAAAGCTAAAACAGGAAATGAAAAAAAATTATGCAAAATACAGTAATCTAAAAATAAAGTTCTTGGTAATAATTTGGCTCACTGACAAAGAGCTTGACAGAGATGTTTTTCACCTGCACTTTGCCTGCCGTCTCTGCATCCTGGGGTCCACTTCGACGAAAAATTCTAAAAATTTAACGCTGAAAAGCTAAAACACTCGGAAAACTGAGTCATCATACAAGAATGGTGTACCTAGGTTTTAGAAGACTTGGTGTAGGTCATTGATCTGATCAGGAAACAGGTAAGGAGGGGTAGCGATGACAAACAGGAAGTGTAAAAAATAAGAGCGCGAGACAGAAAATAATGCGAAATACAGGAAACTAATAATAAAGTTTTGGGTAATAATTTGGCTCACTGACAAAGAGCTTGAGAGATATATGTTCCACCTGCACTTTGCCTGCTGTCTCTGCATCCTGGGGTCCAGGTAAACACCGACCGTGACACCAAATACCACTAATTTAACGCTGAAAAGCTAAAACAGGAAATGAATTTTTTTTTCCAAAATACAGTAAACTAATAATAAAGTTCTTGGTAATAATTTGGCTCACTGACAAAGAGCTTGACAGAGATGTTTTCCACCTGCACTTTGCCTGCCGTCCCTGCATCCTGGGGTCCAGGTAAACACAGTACGTAACAGCGAATGCTGGCAATTAAACAGTGAATGCCAAGTCTGTGCTTGGCACACGGGTCTTTAAAAAAAACCTAAATCTGTGTTGCTGATGAGGAACCATCAGAGGTCACCAGGTTGTGAGGTCCGCACGTAGATACGCTGTTGATGGCAATCTATGTCCCGCCATCACGTAGCTGGCATGTCGTCAACGTAGGCCCCAATTAGCGGCGTGCTGGTCTGATTAACCCCGGAGGGAGTTGTATCATGTAAGGACAACACAAAGCCCTTCTTGTGCGCACAGAAAAGGAGTTTGTGTTTTTTGTGGGAGATTTTAGGATTAAAATCTCAGGGCTGTTAGTCGGGCCTGATTTGGCGGTTGGCGTAGCAAAAAGATGAAAAACAATATTTCTGGAGAAAACACCCCCCCTCCTCCACCCCTTTTCCCTGGACCCCCACCCTTTTCCCCTCTAAACGCCACCCCTTGATGCAGGGGCTGCAACCCCACCCCATCCTGCACACTCCCCTCCTCCGTCAGCACTCAAGACACTTGCTTTTTGTGTGGAAGTGGGCGAACAATCCTGTCTGTCTTCCCCCCCACCCCTCACCCACCCCAAAAAAAAAAAAGTAAGGCAGCGGGGAGAGCGATCGAGGAGTAAAGCCTGCAGGGAGATTGGTCCAACGAGGCGCGCAGCCCCCGGTTATAAGTCCTGGAAGTGGGAGTGCACCCTCGCTCCGACCCTCTGCTCCAGATACCTGACCAGCACCATCAGCAGGCTCCACTTTTTTGAGCTTTGCTCCCTCCGTCCGGTGTGCTGGTTCTGGACCGCTTGAAGAAGAAGAGGAGTCACATCCCCCCCTGGCCAAATCACTCATAAATAGATGGACTTGTTTTGCCGCGTCCGCTGCACCTGCGCTTGAATATTTGTGTGTTTCTGGGACTGACTGAAGGTTCCTGGGTCCACAGACGGGTTTGGGTCTTGATGGGAGACACACATGGCTGAAGAAGGGAGGTAGAAGACCAGATCCGCTGTGAAGAGCACCTCCACCCCTCCAGTGCAGCCTCTACACTCCAAGGTAAAGCACCTTCTTTTCTTTCCTTCCACTCCATCCTGTCACTTGGTCGCATGCGGCCCCTAGCAGGAAAGGGGGGGGGAAAAAAACATCCCGGAGTGGGGAAAAAAAGAGTGAAAGTTTTAAAAAAAACAACGAAATAATGGCTCGCAGATTTAAAAAGTTTGGAGTTTTTGTCTGGCCTCCATGTCAAGAGCAGGGATTCTCAAACTGGGGTACTGGCTGGTGCATGGGGGGTCCAAGGTGAGGCCCGGGGGCCGTTTGCGGTTTGTCGGCCCGCTGCATGTTGTCGGTAAAAAAAAAAGAAGGTAAAAATGTAGGGAAAAAATATGACAAAAAAGATGACATTTTCAAACTAATAATTAATAATATATTTGATGTCACCTCACAAAGTTGTGTCTTTTAATACATATACATACATATATATGTATATAAGTATATATGTATGTATATATGTGTATATATGTATGTAAATATATGTATGTACATGAGAATATATATATATATGCATATATATGTAGGTATATATGTGTACATTAATGTATATGTTAATATGTGTATGTATGTATATGTATATATGTGTATATATGTATACATTAAGATTAAGATTAAACACACTAGATGTGGCGAAATTTGTCCTCTGCATTTGTCCCATCCCCTTGGGGAGCAGTGGGCAGCAGCGGTGCCGCGCCCGGGAATCATTTTGGTGATTTAACCCCCAACTCCAACCCTTTGTTGCTGAGTGCCAAGCAGGGAGGTTATGGGTCCCATTTTTATAGTCTTTGTGTATATGTGTATATATTTATACATGTATGTGTGTATAAATGTGTATATATGTATGTATACGTGTGTATAAATGTGTATATATGTATGTATACATGTAAGTGTGTATATATGTGTGTATATATATGTACATGTATGTATGTGTATATATATGTATATATGTATGTGTGTATGTATACATGTATGTATATGTATATATGTGTGTGTGTATATATATATATATATATATATATATATATATATATATATATATATATATATGTGTATATGTATACATATATATATATATATATATATATATATATATATATATATATATATATATATATGTGTATATGTATACATATATATATATATATATATATATATATATATATATATATATATATATATATATATGTGTATATGTATGTATGTATGTATGTGTATATATATATATATATATGTATGTATGTATATGTGTATATGTATGTATGTATGTATGTATGTATATATATATATATATATATATATATATATATATATATATATATATATATATATATATATATATATATATATATATATATATATATATATATATATATATATATATATATATAGTATTTTTTAAATACAAAAATACATCCTGGATCTAAAATATTAAAAACTCACAAAGTGTTTTTTTTTTAAACAAAGTTTAGCTAGTTAATTACAAATTATGAATAATGTTTACTTATAAATGAATCATCTTGAAAAAATACAACAATAATAAACTCTGTTAAACGGGCAACGTATGATTAATATTTTCACACAGGCGGAACTTTTGACAAACTAGAGTATGCAGTTACACAATCGTAATAATATCATTATTTATTATTACTATTATTATTATTGTTATTAAAACTGTAAAAATGTGAGAAAAAAAGAGAAAAAAGTCATAAAGTAATGAGAAAAATAATGAATAATATATTTAGTCACCTCACATATAATACAAACATGTGTGTTTAAATGCATTTATCTCTTTAAGCATGTTTAAAAAATAAAATAAACATGAAGATACCAATGAAACTGATCTAAAATATTAGATCTCAGGGAAAAAAACTAAATATTAATAACACTTACCTATGAATGAGTTCATTTGCAAAATGACAACCATAATAAACACTCTTAAAGGGGAAACTGAACATTAATATTTGCGTACAGGCAGAATTATGCAGCTACACAACCGTCATAACATTAATATTGTAGTCTTACACGGGAGAAACTGGAAAAATGTGACAAAAAAGACCTAAAAAACTGAAATATTCTAACTAATAATGAATGATAATTATACTTAGTCAACTGTAACATAGAGCTAGTTCAAAACAAATATATAATATATGTTACAGAAAAAAAATGTAATAAAAAATATCAAAATGGCCCCACTATATTTGGAAAAAGTTTGGACACCCCTTGATTAATTTTTAAAGTACAGTGTTTTATCTACCTACATTCAAACACAGTGTTACTGTTTAAACTGTATGGCCAAAACGATGAAATTAAACCCCCTGCATTGTTTTTAACGAACACTTGGGCCTACTACGCTACTTCATTAGAAGGTGGGTGGTTATGGGGGTACTTGGAGGGCCAAGTGTTGTCTGAGCTTTGGACCACGGGCCATCTTTAAAGGAAGAGGGGTTGGGACTCTCCTTCTCTTCCTGCGCTCCTTGTCCTCCTCCTCCTCCTCCTCTCCCCGTCCCCGGCGATGCCACTGGCAAGCGCCGCCGCATTCCATTCCAACGACATCCGTCCGCGGCAAAACAGGAGGAGCGGCAGCCATGACTCGCCAGGTGTCTCTTCGGGAGCGAGGGCACGGTCCTAAAGTGTCCGCAGCGTGCCAGTTCTGGAAGGATTTGCAACATTTTATCTGTATTTAATAGTGTAGAAGGAGAGGAACAGGGGGGGGGGGAGGAAAGGGGGGGAAAGGGCCCTGGAAAATAGTTTGTTTCATCTGGAAGTGTGCTGCACTCACATCAGGGCATATACGCACCTGGGACCGTATTGTGCTGTAACCATGGCAACCCGCTGGCGCGTCCCTCCATGCGCGCTGCTCGACTTTGCACGCCGCCATAAATCCCGTGCCGACTGCGCACCCGCGTAATAATCCCAGCAGGCGACGGTAACGTGCACACGTTTCCACCAGATGACGGCTTTCTCATGCAGACGTGATGATGTCATGGCAGCAAGAAGCAGAAGCATTGTTCGTGGCCTCGCTGCACAGAAACATGTTTTTTTTCCCCTCTTTCTTCTATTGTTATTATGGGCTCAAGTATTTGCTTGTAAATGACTCTGCAACTTTTCACCACAAGGGGGCAGTCTATTTGACCTACCCCTTGTTGTGGGGCTTAAACATGAAGCATGTGGAGGAGCTGAGCAAACGTGTGTTTATTAGGGCAATTCTTATCGATTTTTTGTTTTAAATTAATTATTTTGTATGTATTTATGGTGTGAATGCTCTAAAGCATTCACACCATAAATAAATCAAAAATAATTACACTTCTTCTTCTTCTTCTCCAGATTTTGGCTTCTACCTTCCACATTTTTCAACCGATTCAAACCGTTCCAACTTCAAACTGTTCCGCCTATTCGAGAATCGCGGGATTTCCCTTGAAAAATTTCCAAAAATTACCAGATTTCCCACAATTCCAGGTTTTCCGGGACATTTTTCCCCATTCAAAATGAATTGGCCATTTTTCAAACTTCCACATTTTTCAACCGATCCAAACTATTCCACTTTCAATACATTTCACAATCCTGGAAATTTAAAGTACTTTTTTTTTCCAAGTTCAAAAAAATTCCAGGATTTTCCAGAATTCCTAGTTTTCCAAAGCCTTGTTTCCACCTTTTTTTCTGGCGTCTACTCCTTCCACATTTTTCAACGCATTTCAACCATTCCAACGTCAAAACATTCCTTTTAATCAGGACAAAAAACAAAGTTGTTTTTTGAACTGGAAAAATTCCCGGTTTTCCCGAAATTCCAGGAATTCCGTAATACCATTTCTCAATTTAACATGTTACTACTTTTTCGACCGATTTGAAAAATTCCAACACCAACCATTTCAAGTCATTCAGACCATTCAAGTTTTTTACCATTTTCAAAAAAATTCCCGCTTTTCCCTAAATTCCCAAATTTGGGGAAAATTCCCATTGAAATCAATGGGACATTCTTCCAAGTTCCACAACTCCCACACGTTTCAACCGATTCAGACCATTCCACCTTCAACATATTCCACCATCCTGGAAATTTAAACAACTTTTTTTCCAAGTTCAAAAAAATTCCAGGATTTTCCAAAATTCCTAGTTTTCCAAAGCCTTGTTTCCACCCTTTTTTCTGGCGTCTACTCCTTCCACATTTTTCAACGCATTTCAACCATTCCAACGTCAAAACATTCCTTTTAATCAGGAAAAAAAACAAAGTTGTTTTTTGAACTGGAAAAATTCCCGGTTTTCCCGAAATTCTAGGAATTCCGTAATACCATTTCTCAATTTAACATGTTACTACTTTTTCGACTGATTTGAAAAATTCTAACACCAACCATTTCAACTCATTCAGACCATTCAAGTTTTTTACCATTTTCAAAAAAATTCCCGCTTTTCCCGAAATTCCCAAATTTGGGGAAAATTCCCATTGAAATCAATGGGACATTCTTCCAAGTTCCACAACTCCCACATGTTTCAACCGATTCAAACCATTCCACCTTCAACATATTCCACCATCCTGGAAATTTAAACAACTTTTTTTCCAAGTTCAAAAAAATTCCAGGTTTTTCCAGAATTCCTAGTTTTCCAAAGACTTGTTTCCACCCTTTTTTCTGGCGTCTACTCCTTCCACATTTTTCAACGCATTTCAACCATTCCAACGTCAAAACATTCCTTTTAATCAGGAAAAAAAACAAAGTTGTTTTTTGAACTGGAAAAATTCCCGGTTTTCCCGAAATTCCAGGAATTCCGTAATACCATTTCTCAATTTAACATGTTACTACTTTTTCGACCGATTTGAAAAATTCTAACACCAACCATTTCAACTCATTCAGACCATTCAAGTTTTTTACCATTTTCAAAAAAATTCCCGCTTTTCCCGAAATTCCCAAATTTGGGGAAAATTCCCATTGAAATCAATGGGACATTCTTCCAAGTTCCACAACTCCCACATGTTTCAACCGATTCAAAGCATCCCACCTTCAACATATTCCACCATCCTGGAAATTTAAACAACTTTTTTTCCAAGTTCAAAAAAATTCCAGGATTTTCCAGAATTCCTAGTTTTCCAAAGCCTTGTTTCCACCCTTTTTTCTGGCGTCTACTCCTTCCACATTTTTCAACGCATTTCAACCATTCCAACGTCAAAACATTCCTTTTAATCAGGAAAAAAAAACAAAGTTGTTTTTTGAACTGGAAAAATTCCCGGTTTTCCCGAAATTCCAGGAATTCCGTAATACCATTTCTCAATTTAACATGTTACTACTTTTTCGACCGATTTGAAAAATTCCAACACCAACCATTTCAACTCCTTCAGACCATTCAAGTTTTTTACCATTTTCAAAAAAATTCCCGCTTTTCCCGAAATTCCCAAATTTGGGGAAAATTCCCATTGAAATCAATGGGACATTCTTCCAAGTTCCACAACTCCCACATGTTTCAACCGATTCAAAGCATTCCACCTTCAACATATTCCACCATCCTGGAAATTTAAACAACTTTTTTTCCAAGTTCAAAAAAATTCCAGGATTTTCCAGAATTCCTAGTTTTCCAAAGCCTTGTTTCCACCCTTTTTTCTGGCGTCTACTCCTTCCACATTTTTCAACGCATTTCAACCATTCCAACGTCAAAACATTCCTTTTAATCAGGAAAAAAAACAAAGTTGTTTTTTGAACTGGAAAAATTCCCGGTTTTCCCGAAATTCCAGGAATTCCGTAATACCATTTCTCAATTTAACATGTTACTACTTTTTCGACCGATTTGAAAAATTCCAACACCAACCATTTCAACTCATTCAGACCATTCAAGTTTTTTACCATTTTCAAAAAAATTCCCGCTTTTCCCGAAATTCCCAAATTTGGGGAAAATTCCCATTGAAATCAATGGGACATTCTTCCAAGTTCCACAACTCCCACATGTTTCAACCGATTCAAAGCATTCCACCTTCAACATATTCCACCATCCTGGAAATTTAAACTACTTTTTTTTCCAAGTTCAAAAAAATTCCAGGATTTTCCAGAATTCCTAGTTTTCCAAAGCCTTGTTTTCACCCTTTTTTCTGGCGTCTACTCCTTCCACATTTTTTAACGCATTTCAACCATTCCAACGTCAAAACATTCCTTTTAATCAGGAAAAAAAACAAAGTTGTTTTTTGAACTGGAAAAATTCCCGGTTTTCCCGAAATTCCAGGAATTCCGTAATACCATTTCTCAATTTAACATGTTACTACTTTTTCGACCGATTTGAAAAATTCCAACACCAACCATTTCAACTCATTCAGACCATTCAAGTTTTTTACCATTTTCAAAAAAATTCCCGCTTTTCCCGAAATTCCCAAATTTGGGGAAAATTCCCATTGAAATCAATGGGACATTCTTCCAAGTTCCACAACTCCCACACGTTTCAACCGATTCAAAGCATTCCACCTTCAACATATTCCACCATCCTGGAAATTTAAACAACTTTTTTTCCAATTTCAAAATAATTCCAGGATTTTCCAGAATTCCTGGTTTTCCAAAGCCTTATTTCCACCCTTTTTTCTGGCGACTACTCCTTCCACATTTTTCAACGCATTTCAACCGTTCCACCGTCAAGACATTCCTCTTAATCAGGACAAAAAACCAAGTTGTTTTTTGCACCGGAAAAATTAACGGTTTTCCCGAAATTCCAGGAATTCTGTAATACCAATTCTCAATTTAAGATGTACTACTTTCTAGACCGATTTGAAAAATTCCAACACCAACCATTTCAACTCATTCAGACCATTACATTTTTTTTCCCGAAATTCCCAAATTTGGGGGAAATTCCAATTGAAATCAATGGGACATTCTTCCAAGTTCCACAACGCCCACATTTTTCAACCGATTCAAACCATTGCACCTTCAACATATTCCACCATCCTGGAAATTTTAATTAATTTTTTTCCAAGTTCAAAAAATTCCAGGATTTTCCAGAATCCCTGGTTTTCCAAAGCCCTATTTTCACCCTTTTTTCTGGCGACCACTCCTTCCACGTTTTTCAATGCATTACAACCGTTCCACCGTCAAAAAATTCCTCTTAATAAGGACAAAAAATTAAGAGGTTTTCCCGAAATTCCAGGAATTCCGTAATACCATTTCTCAATTCAACATGTTACTACTTCAACATTTCTTGACTGATTTGAAAAAATCCAACACCAACCATTTCAACTCATTCAGACAATTCAAGTTTTTTTCCATTTTCAAAAAATGTTTCACTTTTCCCGAAATTACCATATTTTTTGGAAATTCCCATTGAAATCAATGGGACATTCTTCCAAGTTCCACAACTCCCACATTTTTCAACCGATATAAACCATTCCACCTTCAACACATTTCACCGTCCTGGTAATTTAAACTACTTTTTTTCCAAGTTCAAAAAAATTCCAGGATTTTCCAGAATTCCTGGTTTTCCAAAGCCCTATTTCCACCCTTTTTACTGGCGACTACATCTTCCACATTTTTCAACCTATTACAAACATTCCACTGTCAAAACATTCCTTTTAATCGGGACAAAAAACAAAGATGTTTTCCAGAAATTCCAGGAGTTCCGTAATACCATTTCTCAAATCAACATGTTACTACTTCAACATTTCTTGACCGATTTGAAAAATTCCAACACCAAACGTTCATCCATAAAGAACTTTTTTTCCAAGTTCAATAAAATTCCAAGATTTTCCAGAATTCCTGGTTTTCCAAAGCCCTATTTCCACCCTTTTTTCTGGCGTCTACTCCTTCCACATTTTTCAACACATTTCAACCGTTCCACCGTCAAAACATTCCTTTTAATCAGGACAAAAAACTAAGTTTTTTTTTTAACTGGAAAAATTCATGGTTTTCCGAAATTCCAGGAATTTCGTAATACAATTCCTCAATTTAACGTGTTACTACTTTCCCGACCGATTTGAAACATTCCAACACCAACCATTTCAACTCATTCAGACCATTCAAGTTTTTTACCATTTTCAAAAAAATTCCCGCTTTTCCCTAAATTCCCTATTTTGGGGAAATTCCCATTGAAATCAAAGGGAAATTCTTCCAAGTTCCAAATCTCCCACATTTTTCAACCGATTCAGACCATTCCACTTTCAACATATTCACCCATCCTGGAAATTTAAACTACTTTTTTTTCCAAGTTAAAAAAATTCCAGGAATTTCCAGAATTCCTGGTTTTCCAAAGCCCTATTTCCACCCTTTTTTCTGGCGTCTACTCCTTCCACATTTTTCAACGCATTTCAACCGTTCCACCGTCAAAACATTCGTTTTAATCAGGACAAAAAACTAAGCTTTTTTTTTTAACTGGAAAAATTCCCGTTTTTCCGGAAATTCCAGGAATTCCGTAATACAATTTCTCAATTTAAGCTGTTACTACTTTCTCGGCCGATTTGAAAAATTCCAACACCACTCATTCAGACCATTCAAGTTTTTTACCATTTTCAAAAAAATTCCCGCTTTTCCCAAAATTCCCAAATTTGGAGGAAATTCCCATTGAAATCAATGGGAAATTCTTCCAAGTTCCACATCTCCCACATTTTTCAACCGATTCAGACCATTCCACTTTCAACATATTCCCCCATCCTGGAAATTTAAACTACTTTTTTTTCCAAGTTAAAAAAATTCCAGGAATTTCCAGAATTCCTGGTTTTCCAAAGCCCTATTTCCACCCTTTTTTCTGGCGTCTACTCCTTCCACATTTTTCAACGCATTTCAACCGTTCTACCGTCAAAACATTCCTTTTAATCAGGACAAAAAACTAAGCTTTTTTTTTAACTGTAAAAATTCCCGGTTTTCCCGAAATTCCAGGAATTCCGTAATACAATTTCTCAATTTAAGCTGTTACTACTTTCTCGGCCGATTTGAAAAATTCCAACACCACTCATTCAGACCATTAAAGTTTTTTACCATTTTCAAAAAAATTCCCGCTTTTCCCAAAATTCCCAAATTTGGAGGAAATTCCCATTGAAATCAATGGGAAATTCTTCCAAGTTCCACATCTCCCACAATTTTCAACCGATTCAGACCATTCCACTTTCAACATATTCCCCCATCCTGGAAATTTAAACTACTTTTTTTCCAAGTTAAAAAAATTCCAGGAATTTCCAGAATTCCTGGTTTTCCAAAGCCCTATTTCCACCCTTTTTTCTGGCGTCTACTCCTTCCACATTTTTCAACGCATTTCAACCGTTCCACCGTCAAAACATTCCTTTTAATCAGGACAAAAAACTAAGTTTTTTTTTTAACTGGAAAAATTCATGGTTTTCCGAAATTCCAGGAATTTCGTAATACCATTTCTCAATTTAACGTGTTACTACTTTCCCGACCGATTTGAAACATTCCAACACCAACCATTTCAACTCATTCAGACCATTCAAGTTTTTTACCATTTTCAAAAAAATTCCCGCTTTTCCCTAAATTCCCTATTTTGGGTAAATTCCCATTGAAATCAATGGGAAATTCTTCCAAGTTCCACATCTCCCACATTTTTCAACCGATTCAGACCATTCCACTTTCAACATATTCCCCCATCCTGGAAATTTAAACTACTTTTTTTTCCAAGTTAAAAAAATTCCAGGAATTTCCAGAATTCCTGGTTTTCCAAAGCCCTATTTCCACCCTTTTTTTTTTGGCGTCTACTCCTTCCACATTTTTCAACGCATTTCAACCGTTCCACCGTCAAAACATTCCTTTTAATCAGGACAAAAAACTAAGCTTTTTTTTTAACTGGAAAAATTCCCGGTTTTCCCGAAATTCCAGGAATTCCGTAATACAATTTCTCAATTTAAGCTGTTACTACTTTCTCGGCCGATTTGAAAAATTCCAACACCACTCATTCAGACCATTCAAGTTTTTTACCATTTTCAAAAAAATTCCCGCTTTTCCCAAAATTCCCAAATTTGGAGGAAATTCCCATTGAAATCAATGGGAAATTCTTCCAAGTTCCGCATCTCCCACATTTTTCAAGCGATTCAGACCATTCCACTTTCAACATATTCCCCCATCCTGGAAATTTAAACTACTTTTTTTTCCAAGTTAGAAAAATTCCAGGAATTTCCAGAATTCCTGGTTTTCCAAAGCCCTATTTCCACCCTTTTTTCTGGTGTCTACTCCTTCCACATTTTTCAACACATTTCAACCATTCCACCGTCAAAACATTCCTTTTAATCAGGACAAAAAACTAAGTTTTTTTTTAACTGGAAAAATTCATGGTTTTCCGAAATTCCAGGAATTTCGTAATACCATTTCTCAATTTAACGTGTTACTACTTTCCCGACCGATTTGAAACATTCCAGCACCAACCATTTCAACTCATTCAGACCATTCAAGTTTTTTACCATTTTCAAAAAAATTCCCGCTTTTCCCTAAATTCCCTATTTTGGGGAAATTCCCATTGAAATCAATGGGAAATTCTTCCAAGTTCCACATCTCCCACATTTTTCAACTGATTCAGACCATTCCACTTTCAACATATTCCCCCATCCTGGAAATTTAAACTACTTTTTTTCCAAGTTAAAAAAATTCCAGGAATTTCCAGAATTCCTGGTTTTCCAAAGCCCTATTCCCACCCTTTTTTCTGGCGTCTAGTCCTTCCACATTTTTCAACGCATTTCAACCGTTCCACCGTCAAAACATTCCTTTAATCAGGACAAAAAACTAAGCTTTTTTTTAAACTGGAAAAATTCCCGGTTTTCCCGAAATTCCAGGAATTCCGTAATACAATTTCTCAATTTAAGCTGTTACTACTTTCTCGGCCGATTTGAAAAATTCCAACACCACTCATTCAGACCATTCAAGTTTTTTACCATTTTCAAAAAAATTCCCGCTTTCCCCAAAATTCCCAAATTTGGAGGAAATTCCCATTGAAATCAATGGGAAATTCTTCCAAGTTCCGCATCTCCCACATTTTTCAACCGATTCAGACCATTCCACTTTCAACATATTCCCCCATCCTGGAAATTTAAACTACTTTTTTTTCCAAGTTAAAAAAATTCCAGGAATTTCCAGAATTCCTGGTTTTCCAAAGCCCTATTTCCACCCTTTTTTCTGGCGTCTACTCCTTCCACATTTTTCAACGCATTTCAACCGTTCCACCGTCAAAACATTCCTTTTAATCATGACAAAAAGCTAAGCTTTTTTTTTAACTGGAAAAATTCCCGGTTTTCCCGAAATTCCAGGAATTCCGTAATACAATTTCTCAATTTAAGCTGTTACTACTTTCTCGACCGATTTGAAAAATTCCAACACCACTCATTCAGACCATTCAAGTTTTTTACCATTTTCAAAAAAATTCCCGCTTTTCCCCAAATTCCCAAATTTGGAGGAAATTCCCATTGAAATCAATGGGAAATTCTTCCAAGTTCCGCATCTCCCACATTTTTCAACCGATTCAGACCATTCCACTTTCAACATATTCCCCCATCCTGGAAATTTAAACTACTTTTTTTTCCAAGTTAAAAAAATTCCAGGAATTTCCAGAAATCCTGGTTTTCCAAAGCCCTATTTCCACCCTTTTTTCTGGCGTCTACTCCTTCCACATTTTTCTACGCATTTCAACCGTTCCACCGTCAAAACATTCCTTTTAATCAGGACAAAAAAACTAAGCTTTTTTTTTAACTGGAAAAATTCCCGGTTTTCCCGAAATTCCAGGAATTCAGTAATACAATTTCTCAATTTAAGCTGTTACTACTTTCTCGGCCGATTTGAAAAATTCCAACACCACACATTCAGACCATTCAAGTTTTTTACCATTTTCAAAAAAATTCCCGCTTTTCCCAAAATTCCCAAATTTGGAGGAAATTCCCATTGAAATAAATGGGACATTCTTCCAAGTTCCACAACTCCCACATTTTTCAACCGATTCAAACCATTCCACCTTCAACACATTTCACCATCTTGGAAATTGAAAGTACTTTTTTTCCCAGTTCAAAAAAATTCCAGGATTTTCCAGAATTCCTGGTTTTCCAAAGCCCTATTTCCACCCTTTTTTCTGGCGACTACTCCTTCCACATTTGTCAACGCATTTCCACCGTTCCACCGTCAAAACATTCCTCTTAATCAGGACAAAAAACAAAGTTGTTTTTTGAACTGGAAACATTCCAGGTTTTCGGAAATTCTGCGCATTACAACATTACCACCATCCTGAAAATTTTAACTACTTTTTTTCCAATTTCAAAAAAATTCCAGGATTTTCCATAATTCCTGGTTTTCCAAAGCCCTATTTCCACCCTTTTTTCTGGCATTTTTCAACGCAATTTTCCCACATTTTTCCACGCATTTCAACCGTTCCACAGTCACCAGGATGAACTCCTCTGCTATCAGTCCCGCCTACACCCACAGAGACAAAGAGGCTGATAAGATGGTTCACTCCATCCATTTCATTCCGCTACAGAACAATAGCAACATAACTAAAAAGTTATGGACTGATTTTGATGAACCTGGGATGTGGGATATGGAACAACTGGTTAGGTTTTGGGAGTGTTTGCTGCGTTACCTTACGTTTACATTACAGAGATGAACTTCTCTGTGTGTGTATGCTACAAGCCCGCCTCCACTCACAGAGACAAAGAGACTGGATGACTGGCGAGAGGGTTCACTCCATTTATCTCATTTTGCAAGAGAGCAATAGTAACAAATAGTAATTGGTGGATTTTAATGAAACTCTCAGAAAATGTCAGAAGTAGGAACAGTTGGTTAGGTTTTGGGGTGATCCGGATAATTTCTGCTACGTTATCTTATGTGTTTGTTACGAGGATGAACTTCTGTGTGGTGCCCGCCTCCGCCCACAGAGACAAAGACATGTCGCCTATCTAAGCTCTTTCTTCGGCTTTCATCGTCATTCCTTGACATTATCCCACACGTCCTCGCGTCCCCCCAAGTCTTTCCATCCCTGTTTGCTGACTACAGACCCAAAACTTCTTCAATCAAAGTCCCGCTCTCGGGCGAAATGTGCTTGAAAAAAAAAAAGTCTGGATCTCCGGTGCCAGACATTGCTTTTAGTCAGTGAGGCCTGCAAAGTGCTCTCGCTGTGGCACGGAGAAAACACAAGCCAGACTTTTTCCATGTCTGAAGTGCTGTGGTTTTTCAGGAGAAACGCTTATGTTCTCAAAGGAACCAAGGAACACGATTCTTAATGTTGTTCCCAGTTAATGAAATGTGACTTGTACAGCACCAATGAACTCTGGTTAAAGACTCTCAGGTTAAAGACTCTCAGGTTAAAAACCTTCAGGTTAAAAACTTTCAGTTTAAAGACTCTAAGGTTAAAGACTCTCAGGTGAAAAACTCTCAGGTTAAAGACTCTCAGGTTAGAGACTTTCAGGTTAAAGACTCTGAGGTTAAAGACTCTGAGGTGAAAAACTCTCAGGTTAAAGACTCTCAGGTTAGAGACTTTCAGGTTAAAGACTCTCAGGTTAAAGACTCTCAGGTTAAAGACTCTCGGGTTAAAGACTTTCAGGTTAAATACTCTAAGGTTAAAAACTCTCAGATAAAAGTCTCTCAGGTGAAAGACTCTCAGGTGAAAGACTCTCAGGTTAAAAAGACACAGGTTAGAGACTTTCAGGTTAAAGACTGAGGTTAAAAACTGTCAGGTTAAAGTCTCTCAGGTTAAATACTTTCAGGTTAAAGACTCTAAGGTGAAATACCCTCAGGTTAAAAACTCTCAGGTTAAAGACTTTCCGATTAAATATTTTCAGGCTAAAGACTCTCAGGTTAAAAACTCTCAAGTTAAAGACTCTCCAGTAAAGACTATCAGGTTAAATACTCTCAGGTGAAATACCCTCAGGTTAAAAACTCTCCGGTTAAAGACTTTCCGGTTAAATATTTTCAGGTTAAAGACTCAGGTTAAACACTCTCAGGTTAGAGACTTTCAGGTTAAAGACTCTGAGGTTAAAGACTCTGAGGTTAAAGACTCTGAGGTTAAAGAGTCTCAGGTTAAAAACTCTCAGGTTAAAGACTCTCTGGTTAAAGACTCTCCAGTAAAGACTCTCAGGTTAAAGACTCTCAGGTTAAAAACTCTCAGGTTAAAGACTGTCTGGTTAAAGACTCTCCAGTAAAGACTATCAGGTTAAAGACTCTGAGGTTAAAGACTCAGGTTAAACACTCTCAGGTTAGAGACTTTCAGGTTAAAGACTCTGAGGTTAAAGACTCTGAGGTTAAAGACTCTGAGGTTAAAGAGTCTCAGGTTAAAAACTCTCAGGTGGAAGACTCTCTGGTTAAAGACTCTCCAGTAAAGACTCTCAGGTTAAAGACTCTCAGGTTAAAAACTATCAGGTTAAAGACTGTCTGGTTAAAGACTCTCCAGTAAAGACTATCAGGTTAAAGACTCTGAGGTTAAAGACTCAGGTTAAACACTTATAAGTTAGAGACGTTCAGGTTAAAGACTCTGAGGTTAAAGACTCTGAGGTTAAAGAGTCTCAGGTTAAAAACTCTCAGGTTAAAGACTCTCTGGTTAAAGACTCTCCAGTAAAGACTCTCAGGTGAAATACTCTCAGGTTAAAAACTCTCAGGTTAAAGACTTTCGGTTAAAGATTTTCAGGTTAAAAACTCTCAGGTAAAGACTTTCAGATTAAAGACTCTGAGGTTAAAGACTCTGAGGTTGAAGTATCTCTGGTTAAAGACTCTCAGGTTAAAATGCTCTGGTGAAAAACTCTCAGGTTAAAGACTTTCCGGTTAAAGATTTTCATGTTAAAAACTTTCTGGTTAAAGACTCTCCAGTTAAACAATCTCCGGTTAAAAACTCTCAGGTTTAAGACTCTGGTTAAAGACTCTCCAGTAAAGACTATCAGGTAGAAGACACTCAGGTGAAATACTCTCAGGTTAAAAACTCTCCGGTTAAAGATTTTCAGGTTTAAGACTCTCAGGTTGAAAACTCTCAGGTTAAAAAACTCAGGTTAGAGACTTTCAGGTTAAAGACTCTGAGGTTAAAGTCTCTCCGGTTAAAGACTCTCAGGTTAAAAATGATCTGGTTAAAAACTCTCAGGTTAAAGACTTTCCGGTTAAAGATGTTCAGGCTAAAGACTCTCAAGTTAAATACTCTCCGGTTAAAGACTCTCAGGTTAAAAATGATCTGGTTAAAAACTCTCAGGTTAAAGACTTTCCGGTTAAAGATGTTCAGGGTAAAGACTCTCAAGTTAAATACTCTCTGGTTAAAAACTCTCTGGTTAAAGACTCTACGGTTAAAAATTCTTATGTTGAAAATTCTTAGGTTAAAAACTCTCAGGTTAAAGACTCTCAGGTTAAAAACTCTCAGGTTAAAGACTCTCAGGTTAGAGACTCACAGGTTAAAACCCCTCAGGTTAAAGACTCTCTGGCTAAAAACTATAAGGTTAAAATGTATCTGGTTAAAGACTCTCAGGTTAAAGACTTTCATGTTAAAACATCTCTGGTTAAAGACTCTCCGGTTAAAAACTCTCAAGTTAAAAACTCTCTGGTTAAAGACTCTCCAGTTAAACACTCTCCAGTTAAACACTCTCCGGTTAAAAACTCTCAGGTTAAAGACTTTCTGGTTAAAGACTCTCCAGTAAAGACTTTCTTTCTTTCTTTCTTTCTTTCTTTCTTTCTTTCTTTTAGTTTATTTCGAACATGAACACATTTACATCATAATACATCACACAATTTCATATCATTTCATTTTACATCATGCCCGAAAAGGAGTAGGAAGAAGCAAAGCTTATTTAATCCTACCCCTTTCCCACTTCAAAGCATTTACAATTATATAAAATCATTTACTGACCTTTTTATATAATAAAATAACATCTATGAATTAGTATATACAACAGTTTGTAATATGTAATTAATTAATTCAGTCATTATTAACATACTGAGATGAAGAATATTTTCAATAAGGTTGGAAGTTTTTCTCATAATTCTTCTTCTTTGTACTTTGTAAGCACTATTAATTTAAACAACCTCTTAAACTGGATCATGTCAGTACAATTTTTAACTTCTTTACTTAATCCATTCCATAATTTAATTCCACACACTGTTATGCTAAAAGTTTTAAGTGTTGTACGTGCATATAAATGTTTTAAATTATGTTTTCCTCTGAGGTTATATTTCTCCTCTTTAGTTGAGAAGAAATGTTGTACATTCTTTGGTAGCAGGCTATAGTTTGCTTTGTACATCATTTTAGCTGTTTGCAATTTTACCAAATCACCAAACTTTAATATTTTTGACTTAATAAATAAAGGGTTTGTATGTTCTCTATATCCAACATTATGTATTATTCTAACTGATCTTTTTTGTAACGTGGTTAACGAATGTAGCGCACATTTGTAGTTATTTCCCCATATTTCTGCACAATAAGTCAGATATGGTAACACTAGTGAGCAGTAGAGAATATGAAGTGATTTTTGGCCCAGGACGTGTTTTGTTTTATTCATTATTGAAATGTTTTTTGCTACCTTATGTTGTATGTTTTGTATATGAGATTTCCAGTTCATTTTATCATCTATTAATACTCCCAAAAATCTGGTTTCTTTTACCCTTTCGATGTCTACTCCGTCTATTTGTATTTGCGTATGATGCTCTTTCCTACTATTACCAAATATCATTATTGTAGTTTTACTGAGATTCAAAGATAGTCTGTTTTTGTCAAACCATCTTTTTAATTTGTTCATTTCTTCTGTTATTATTTGTATTATCTTCTGTGTGTTCTCTCCTGAACAGAAAGCAGTTGTATCATCTGCAAATAAAACTAACTTTAATCAATCAATCAATCAATCAATGTTTATTTATATAGCCCTAAATCACAAGTGTCTCAAAGGGCTGCACAAGCTACAATGACATCCGCGGTACAGAGCCCACGTAAGGGCAAGGAAAAACTCACAACCCCAATGGGACGCCGATGTGAATGACTATGAGAAACCTTGGCGAGGACCGCATATGTGGGTGACCTCCTCCCTCTAGGGGAGACCGGATGCAATGGACGTCGAGTGGGTCTGACGTAATATTGTGGAAGTCCAGTCCATAGTAGATCTAACATAATAGTGAGAGATGCTCCCCAGGTTCTTCAAACCCAGTGACGCCCCTGGATATTCAGTATTATTAGGGACCGAATGTCCCTTTGGGACAGAGGACCCTATTGTATTTGTAAGGTTTTATTATTATTATTAGGGACGGATGTCCCTTTGGGACAGAAGACCCTATTGTATTTGTAAGGTTTTATTATTATTATACCGCCGCCTCTTTGAACTTTAAGTCCTTTGTAACTTTACAAATGTCGTTTATATAAAGATTAAACAATTTTGGTCCCAGACTCTAAGGTTAAAAACTCTCAGATTTAAAGACTCTTAGGTTAAAAACTCTCAGGTTAAAGACTCTCAAGTTAAAATCTCCCAGGTTAAATACTCTCAGGTTAAAGACTCTCAGGTTAAAGACTCTCAGGTTAAAAACTATCAGATTAAAGACTCTCAGGTTAAAAACTCTTGGGTTAAAGACTCAGTATAAGACTTTCAGGTTAAAGACTCTCAGGTTAAAGACTCTCAGGTAGGTTTGTTTACTTTTCTTCCACTGCCCCTCACTTCACCGTCTGGCCGGAAAAAGCGTTTACGGCAGAACTTCGGGCCAAGTGGTACCCGGGGTCAATGTTGGAGCATAAAATTTACACAATCCTTCCTCTTACCACCTATTTCACAAACCATATGTTTATTTGTTTTCATTTCTCTGTGGATGTGGCCTACATGTCTCCCGATGTAAGAACTTGGCTCTTTGGAGAGTATTTGAAACGCTCCAGACTTTGTTATTGTTCAAGTGTGAGGCTGATTTAGACGCATACGTCGCAGTCGATTCAAAGAGGAACCTGGTGCGAACGGGGTTACTGCCGTGTTAGAATAATATTTATACCTATAAAAGTTGTGCAGGAAGGGACATTTGTTTTATGCACTTATAGATTACGACCACTTTTTGGATGATTACAGTAAAATTGAATAGTGTCTGACTATAGAGACCTCTCAGTGCTACATTTGTATTTCATTCAAGACTGATGATTTAAGGTTGGACTTTATGGCTCTCGAATAAAATTAATTAAATTTAATCATTTTATTGTTGGAGTTTGTTGATTTGCATGCAGTGATATGCAACATTTTGTTTGCACAAGTCATTTATTCAAGACATAAGTATTGAATAAAATAGTAAATGCGCTATATTAAATAATATAATTTAATTAGAACGCAGGTGAAACGTAAGGTCCGATGGCCAGATCTGGCCCGCCACATCATTTTATGTGGCCAATAAAATATGTGTCAATAAAGTACTATAACATGAAATTTAAAAAAATATATAATAATACAATTATAATAAATGACAAATGTAAAAAATAAATACATTTAAAAAAAATAAATACATAAAAAAAAAGATTAGTCCAATTATTAAAAAAAAAAAAAGTACTTTTTTCTTTCTGACCGAATGTGTCTGTTTTATCATTTTAGAAAAGAAAAACAAATGATGTAGTACATGGGTGTCAAACTCAAGGCCCCGGGGCCAGATGTGGCCCGCCACTTCATTTTATTTGGCCCTCGAAAGCCTGGAAATAATATGTAACAATAAAGTATTGTAACCTTTCTTACTAAATGTATTATTTCTTTCTATTAGGGGAGAAAAAAATGTTAACTTAAATATTATCTAATTATTGAAAATAATATTACCAAACGTTCAAACCATTTTTTAAATAGAAATAAATACTGATAATAATGATTTCAAAGCAAGTTATCCATCAAATTTTGCAATGTAAAAGTAGCAATAGATTTCATGGTAAAATTGTGAAATTTTCTGTGTTTTTTACAGCATTTTTCCCTAAATGAAAAAAACTACTTTTTTTTTACTGTAATAATCTGTGGTGTGGTTTTTGCATTTACAGTAATACATGGAAAAATCTACAGTTATTGATTTGCAGTAAAAAAATTAAAAAAACTTATACTCAAAAATTGCATTTTTTTTTAAAATTTAAAACTAATGTAAATTTTACAGTAAAATTCTGACAACTGGGCTGCCTTTTTTTCTTTTTTTTTTTACCATAAAGACAGCTGTAGTGTTTTTCCATCTACAGTAATATACACACAATTTTGGGGTGAAATTATTGCAATTTACCGTAATTTTTTTTACATTTTAGTTTTTAAAAAATCTAGTAAATAAAATACATTTAAAAAATTGTGAAATAATAGTATTCACTGTTAAAAGCGGCCCTCTGGGGCCAAACATAACTGCGACGTGGCCCTCAGTGAAAATTACTTCGACACCTCTGATGTAGTGCATGGAATTGCACATTTTAAACTTTAATATTGACTCAGCATGTGACAAATGTTATTTATTGTATTTTATTTGTAAAAAAATACAAATAATGCTATACTTGTCACCTTGACTTATCAAAAGAAAGTTTTCCGTCAATTTGTAGGTAAAAAAATATATATATATATAATCCAATGCATTGGCAATTGTGTAATAATATCAGGAAGCGATGAAATATTGAAATTGATAAATATTCCGTTGCAAGCGGCCCACTGAAGGCAGCCATAACTGTCCCTCAATGAAAATGAGTGCAGTAGAACAATGCATATTGATCAATACACTAAAAACCTCTAAAGGTCTTAGTGGCCACATGCGTGGACAGCACCTTTTAGCTCTTATTTCCAAAATTGTGTACACTACTGAATTGGGGTCTTATGGCCACTTATGTGGACACTTATACTGCCATCTGGTGGTGTCAGAAGAGTATAACATACAATGGAATTTGGGAAAAAAAAGTGTAAAAATAAAAATGTGCATGTCACTACACATGAAGTACACGTTTGTGCACTTATGGAATAAGTACATCATATTAAAAGATGGTTTTTAGTTTTTATTCTAATTAAGGTCCAATAATCCCAAATAGCAAAGAGAAATAAAAAAAAAAGCATGTAAACAAACAGCTTGGGCCTTAAGAGGTTAAAGCAAAAGCATTACAGTAAATATGACATTTGGAAATACAACAACTGAATTGAATCTTTTTAGTTTTTGGAAAATGATAAATCCACTTTTATCTTTAAAAAAAAACAAAAAAAAACTTGCTTCGTAAAGAAATAATAAAATGTGTAAGCAAACGACAAGTTTTTGGACAAATCAACTTGTTTTGAATGATCTTTTGTGCATTCATGGTTTCTTTGAAAAGTAGGAAAAAAACCTGACAAAATTGTAAATCGAGTTTTTTGTATAAAAAAAACAAAACATTTTGAATCGTTTTTGTATGAGATGATTTATTTTACATAATGATTTATTATTTCAAAATTATTTTGGCCTAATCTGTCATGCGTTTGAGCCCTGAATACCTTTTTTTTTCATGAAACGCTGTTTGACGTGTTGGAATGGCCAACATCTGGCAGCACTCGTGTAACAGTTCATAAAAGTCAAACCTCTGGAGCTGAATTGTTTGACTTTGGAGGGTCCATCGCAAGTGAACGTGGCGACGTTGGCGAGCGCCAAGCAGAGTGAGTCATGTGCCCGGCGTCCGACAGACCGTGGACAAACACGCCGAGTTTGACCCGGACTCTCACAAGGAACGAGAGCGAGTTTGTCCTTGAGCCGCGGTTTTTTCCTGCAAACACGTAGTTTGTCGTGCGCCGTTAAGCGCTGATGTCGGCACCGGTTTACGCCCGCTGCGGCGCCGCGTCAAAGGGAAGACTGAAGAAGTGTTCTGAGAGCAGGTACAGTGTCCCTCTATTGTTCTGAGAAGGACCCGGCTCACGGAGACTAAACCCTCGCTGCAGACTTTGAGCCCATTGAGCAACAATGGCTTTCATTGCGCAATCCCGGGTGGCATTAGGCCGCATGCAATGCCACCGCTCTTTTTGGCCGCTTTCCTTCTAATCACTTCCTGTAATTGGCAGTGAAACAA
Organism: Entelurus aequoreus; assembly: GCF_033978785.1. Classification (NCBI taxonomy): domain Eukaryota; kingdom Metazoa; phylum Chordata; class Actinopteri; order Syngnathiformes; family Syngnathidae; genus Entelurus; species Entelurus aequoreus. The sequence goes on from NC_084750.1 coordinate 7,454,009, forward strand.
TAAGATGGAGGGGGGGCGGAATAGCTCACTCTGTGCAGCGTATATTGATATTATTGATCTCTGAATATTATTCATACTGTACATCATGTCCAAATCAGTCAATACCACTTCATGCAAACTGATCATTTAGGTGCCTTTATGTGGTCCACCACATTTTTTAAAAGTGGCCCCCCCAAATCGTTATATGTGGCCGACCACATCATTTCATTGTGGCCCGCTACATCATTCTAATGTAGCCCACCACTTTATTTTATAGTGGCCCGCCATGTCCTTTTTATTGTAGACCGCCACTGATTTTTAAGGTGGCCCACCACATTATTTTAATGTAGACCGCCATTTGATTTTAAAATGGCCCGCCACTTTATTTTACTTTCATTTTAATTTGACCCGTTCAATGATTTTTAATGTGGCACACCACATAATTTCAAAGTGGCCTGCCATATCACTTTACGTGGTCCACCACATCATTTACGTGGCCAGCTACATATTTTTATGTGGCCCACGACTTCATTTTATAGTGGCCCACCAGGTCATTTTTGTTGTAGACCGCCACTGAATTTTAAAATGGCCCACCCCATTATTTTAATGTAGACCGCAATTTGATTTTAAAATGGCCCGCCACTTTATTTTACTGAAGACTGCTACTTCATTTCAATTTGACACGTTCAATGATTTTAATGTGGCACACCACATAATTTCCAAGTAGCCTGCCATTTCATTTTACGTGGTCCACCACGCCATTTACATGGCCAGCTACATATTTGTATGTGAGCCACGACATAATTTTATTGTGGCCCGCCACATCATTCTAATGTAGCCCGCCACATCATTCTAATGTAGCCCACACACTTCATTTTATAGTGACCCGCCATATATTTTTTCTTATAAACCGCCACTTTATTTTACTGGAGACTGCTACTTCATTTTAATTTGACCCATTCAATGATTTTAAAGTGGCACACCACATAATTTCGAATTGGCCTGCCATATCATTTTATGTGGTCCACCACGTCATTTACATGGCCAGCTACATCTTTTTATGTGGTCCACAACATAATTTTATAGTGGCCCACCACATCATTCTAAATTGGCCTGCCATGTAATTTTTATTGTAGACCGCCAGTGAATTTTAAAATTGGCCCACCACATTATTTTAATGTAGACCGCTATTTAATTTTAAAATTGCCCGCCACTTTATTTTACTGAAGACTGCCACTGCATTTTAATTTGACCCGTTCAATGATTTTAACATGGCACACCACATAATTTTAAAGTAGCCTGCCATATCATTTTATGTGGTCCACCACGTCATTTACATGGCCAGCTACATCTTTTTATGTGGTACACAACATAATTTTATAGTGGCCCGCCACATCATTCTAAATTGGCCTGCCATGTAATTTTTATTGTAGACCGCCAGTGAATTTTAAAAATGGCCCACCACATTATTTTAATGTAGACCGCTATTTAATTTTAAAATTGCCCGCCACTTTATTTTACTGAAGACTGCCACTGCATTTTAATCTGACCCGTTCAATGATTTTAATATGGCACACCACATAATTTTAAAGTAGCCTGCCACATCATCTTATGTGGTCCACCACATCTTTTATGTGGCCAGATACATCTTTTTAAGTGCCCCACCACATCATTTTATCGTGGCCCGCCACTTCATTTTATAGTGACCCGCCATAACTTTTTTATTGTAAACCACCACTGGATTTTAAAGTGTTGCACCATTTTATTTTAATGTAGACTGCCACTTGATTTTAATATGGCCCGCCACTTTATTTTATTGAAGACTGCTACTTAATTTTAATTACACCCGTTCAATAAATTTTTATGTGGCCTGTCATATAATGTGGTCCACCAAATAATTTATGTGGCCCACGACTTCATTTTATAGTGGCCCGCCACGTCATTCTAAAATGGTCCGCCATGTCATTTTTATTGCAGACCGCCACTGAATTTTAAATTGGCCCACCACATTATTTTAATGTAGACCTCACTTTGAATTTAAAATGGCCCTCCACTTTATTTTACTGAAGACTGCTACTTCCTTTTAATTTGACCCGCTCAATGATTTTAATGTGGCACACCACATAATTTCAATGTGGCCTGCCATGTTATTTTATGTGGTCCACCACGTCATGTGGGCTCTGTACCGAGGATGTCGTTGTGGGTTGTACAGCCCTTTGAGACACTTGTGATTTAGGGCTATATAAATAAACATTGATTGATTGATTGATTGCATTGATTGATTTACATGGCCAGCTACATATTTTTATGTGGGCGACAACATAATTTTATTGTGGCCCGCCACATCATTTTAAAATGGCCCGCCATATCATTTTTATTGTAGACTGCCACTGAATTTTAAGGTAGCCCACCACATTATTTTAATGTAGACCGCCATTGTATTTTAACATGGCCCGCCACTTTATTTTACTGAAGACTGCTACTTCATTTTAATTTGACCCGTTCAATGATTTTAACTTGGCACACCACATAATTTCAAAGTGGCCTGCCACGTCATTTACATGGCCAGCTACATATTTTTATGTGGGCCACAACATAATTTTATTGTGGCCCGCCACATCATTCTAAAATGGCCCGCCATGTCATTTTTATTGTAGACCGCCACTGAATTTTAAGGTGGCCCACCGCTATATTTGAATGTAGACGGCACTTTGAATTTAAAATGGCCCTCCACTTTATTTTACTGAAGACTGCTACTTCATTTTAATTTGACCCGTTCAATGTTTTTAAAGTGGCACACCACATAATTTCAAAGTGGCCTGCCGTATCATTTTATGTGGCCCACCACGTCATTTACATGGCCAGCTACATCTTTTTATGTGGCCCACGACTTAATTTTATAGTGGCCCGCCATATATTTTTTTTATTGTAAACCGCCACTGGATTTTAAAGTGTTGCACCATTTTATTTTAATGTAGACTGCCACTTGATTTTAGTGAAGTGAAGTGAAGTGAATTATATTTATATAGCGCTTTTTTCTAGTGACTCAAAGCAATTTTTTACATTGTGAAACCCAATATTTAAGTTACATTTAAACCAGTGTGGGTGGCACTGGGAGCAGGTGGGTAAAGTGTCTTGCCCAAGGACACAACGGCAGTGACTAGGATGGCGGAAGCGGGGATCGAACCTGGAACCCTCAAGTTGCTGGCACGGCCACTCTACCAACCGAGCTATACGGTAAATGGCGGGCCTTTTTAAAGTGGCCCGCCACTTTATTTTATTGAAGACAGCTACTTAATTTTTATTAGACCCGTCCAATAAATTTTTATGTGGCCTGTCATGTCATATTATGTGGTCCACCACATCATTTACGTGGCCCACCACATCATTCTAAAATGGCCATGGCCATGTCGTTTTTATTTTAGACTGCCACTGAATTTTAACTTGGCCCACCACTTTATTTTATTAAAGACTGCTACTTCATTTTTCTCCCTGAGGTGCAGGTAGACCTCTGAGTCTTGGCCTGAAGAGTTTGCCCGTCTATGCTGTGCCATGCGTGGGCTTAGTGGTTGTTTTGTTTCCCCAATATATGAATCAGTGCATTCATCATTACACTGGATAGTATACACCAGATTGTTTTTGTGGGTTCTGGGGTGTCCGGTCTTTAGGATGCACAAGTCTCTGTTTCGGGGTTTTGCCTGCTCGGAAGTGTACTGGGATGTTGTATTGGTAAAAAATGATTCTGAGTTTGTCAGATAGACCTGATACATATGGAATGACAATGTTTTCCTCCTCTTCCACTCTGTTCTTGTTCTTTCTGGAACTGAACGCACTTTTCACAAACGACCAGCTGGGGTAACCACAGGTTTTGAGGACTTCCCTCAAATGCCTATGCTCTTTCTCTTTGGCCTGTGGGCTGCTCGGAGCATAATCAGCTCTGTGTTGTAGGGTTCTGATAACGGCCAGTTTGTCTTCCAGTGGGTGGTGTGAGTCAAAAAGTAGGTATTGGTCGGTATGTGTGGGTTTGGAGGCCCCTGTTTTCTCCAATGTGGACATCAAAGTCCAAAAAAGGCAACTTCCTGTCTTTGACATCCTCATCTGTGCTCGGTTTCGGATTTTCACCCATGTTGTCATCCACATATCTGTACCAATGACTAGGTGCTGTTCCCTTAAAAGAGCTCAGAGCTCTCTGTTCCATGTCCTCCATGTAAAGGTTTGCTACTATTGGGGATACAGGTGGTCCCATGGCACAACCGTGTTTTCGTGGGTAAAAGGTTGCCATGAATTGAAAGTACGCAGTGTTAAGGCAAAGTTCCAGCAAAAGGCAAACCTGTTCTGGGTTTAGTGTGGCTCTATCACCTAGTAGACGTCGCCTCACTGGCTCTACTGCATCCTGGGTTGGGGTACAGGTGAACAGGGAGGAGAGGTCCAATCTAATCATAGTTTCATTTTCGTCCAGTTTTAGATCTCTGATCTTCGCTACAGTGTCAATGGAATTTTGAACATGATGTAAAGTTTTGCCAACCAGAGGTGCTAAGATGTTGGCCACATACTTAGCAATAGTCTATGTCAGAGAGTTAATGCTGGGGACAATGGGTCTGAGAGGAGCCTCGTCTTTGTGTATTTTTAGAAGGCCATAAATACCAGGGATGGTTTCTTGTGGTAATACAAAGCCTGGTTGATGGCTTCTGACTTTTGTCATAGTGTAGTTTAAGTACTCAATGATTTGCCTCTTGTACCCACTTGTTGGGTGCTTTTTGAGTATTCCATATGTGTAAAATCTTTGAGAAGTGTAGGCAACTGGTTGTGTTGAGAATTACTGTGTGTCACCCCTTATCTTTGGCACCAGCCGCAAGACTAGATCTGACCAGTCAAAGTCTAGATACGACCAATCTAAGTTTAAGACTAGATCTGACCAATCTAAGTTTAAGACTAAATCAGAGCAATCTAAATCTAAGACTAGGTCTGACCAATCTAAGTCTAAGACTCCATCTGACCAATATAAGTCTAAGACTAGATGTGACCGATCTAAGTCTAAGACTCGATATGTCCAACCTAAGTCTAAGACTAGATCTGACCAATCTAAGTCTAAGTCTAGATCTGACCAATCTAAGTCTAAGACTGGATGTGACCAATCTAAGTCTAAGACTGGATGTGACCAATCTAAGTCTAAGACTTGATCTGACCAATCTAAGTCTAAGACTAGATCTCACCAATCTAAGTCTAAGACTCGATGTCACCAATCCAAGTCTAAGACTCGATCTGACCAATCTAAGTCTAAGACTCGATCTGACCAATCTAAGTCTAAGACTCGATCTGACCAATCTAAGTCTAAGACTCGATCTAACCAACCTAAGTCTAAAACTAGATGTGACCCATCTAAGTCTAAGACTCGATTTGACCAATCTAAGTCTAAAACTAGATGTGACCCATCTAAGTCTAAGACTCGATTTGACCAATCTAAGTCTAAAACTAGATGTGACCAATCTAAGTCTAAGACTCGATCTGACCAATCTAAATCTAAGACTCGATGTTACCAATCTAAGTCTAAGATTCAATCTGACCAATCTAAGTCTAAGACTAGATGTGACCAATCTAAGTCTAAGACTAGATGTGACCAATCTAAGTCTAAGACTAGATCTGACCAGTCTAAGTTTAAGACTTGATCTGACCAATCTAAGTTTAAGACTAGATGTGACCGATCTAAGTCTAAAACTCGATCTGACCAATCTAAGTCTAAGACTAGATGTGACCAATCTAAGTCTAAGACTAGATCTGACCAATCTAAGTCTAAAACTCGATCTGACCAATCTAAGTCTAAGACTAGATGTGACCAATCTAAGTCTAAGACTAGATCTGACCAATCTAAGTCTAAGACTCGATCCGACCAATCTAAGTCTAAGACAAGATCTCACCAATCTAAGTCTAAGACTCGATCTCACCAATCTAAGTCTAAGACTCGATCTGACCAATCTAAGTCTAAGACTCGATCTGACCAATCTAAGTCTAAGACTCTATCTCACCAATTTAAGTCTAGGACTCGATCTGACCAATCTAAGTCTAAGACTAGATGTGACCAATCTAAGTCTAGGTCTAGATCTGACCAGTCTAAGACTAGATGTGACCAATCCAAGTCTGAGCATCAACTGGTGAAGCTTACTTGGATGAGAGGCGAAACGTCTTCTAAAACAAACTAAACCAATCGATTGAATGTCCTAACAATATTGTATACAATGTGTCAAATCTCCATGTTTCATCCATAAAGCTTTGGAGGATAAAGAGCATGGAAATAAAACACAGGACCTCCCCTTGATGCTAACCAAGCAAATTGTTTAAGCATAACTAGACATCATTATTTCGGGAGGTTTTTGAATCAAGTACAGCTCACGTTCATGTGGGGCGCAGATGCTGGCGAACGCTCCCTTTCCAAAGCTCTCTCTCTCTTCTCCCGTGCCTCGTTGATTTTCTGAAGCAGAGAAGTGGTCGTTTCCCCCACAAGCCCCACCTGACATGGCGGCCAGCGAGTCCCATGCTGGGCAGAAAACCACACAAACTCTGAGTCATCCTGTGGCCACTTGGAGATATTGGAAATATTTGGACGGGGTTTGGATGGAGAACAAGAATGGGTACGTTTATGAAAGAAATAAGTCGAAGGATACAAATCAAGGCAGTCTGAGGAGGAGTGAATTTGTGGCGCCTTTGATCACCAGAGACATGTTTGCTCGCAGACACGCATGGAATTCCACTTGCATGGACGCCTGCTACTCCGGTTCTCTGTTTACCCCACGGAAAAAACACCCGCTCCGTCTTGCAACAAGCTGGGTTAATACCTCCAAGCTCCGGCAATCAGCTAAACTTTCAGTGTCGTTCATTTCTGGCCGCCAAGCGGAACCTGGGGAGCTTTTGAAGGAAACGCCGGAGTGGGAATGGATGTCCTGTGGTTTGTTCCGCAAGTCTTCTTTCCTCAGCCGCTTTCTGGAACACAAGATCCAATCACGGCAGTCTTTATCAGTATCATGCTTCGAACCCCTCTTTGTTAAGCTCATGTAGCCTTCCTCCTTTTTAATTACAAACCCCAAAACCAGTGAAGTTGGCATGTTGTGTAAATGGTAAATAAAAACAGAATACAATGATTTGCAAATCCTTTTCAACTTATGTTCAATCGAATAGACTGCAAAGACATAAAAGTAGGTGACAGTGTCATCACCAGGAAAGATGAGGTCACCTACCTAGGTTCCATTCTAGAGGCTAACCTTTCCTGTGACAAAATGGCAACCAAGGTAATCAAAAAGGTTAACCAACGAACGAGATTTCTCTACAGAATTTCCTCTCTGGTCAACAAAAGCACCTTGAGGATTCTGGCGGGAACTCTCGTTCAACCCTTTTTCGATTATGCATGCACCTCCTGGTACCCTAGCACCTCCAAAACCCTCAAATCTAAACTCCAAACATCTCAGAACAAGCTAGTCAGGTTACTTCTAGACCTCCACCCCAGATCCCACCTCACTCCTACCCACTTCTCTAAAGTGGGCTGGCTCAAGGTGGAGGACAGAGTTAAACAACTTGCACTGAGCCTAGTCTATAAAATCCGCTACACCTCCCTGATACCGAAGTACATGTCAAACTACTTCCTTAACGTAAATGACCGCCATAACCACAACACCAGGGGGTGCTCCACTAACCACGTTAAACCCAGATTCCGAACTAACAAAGGTCTTAACTCATTCTCTTTCTATGCCACATCAATGTGGAATGCGCTCCCAACAGGTATAAAAGAAAGGGCATCTCTATCCTCCTTCAAAACCGCAATAAAAGTTCACCTCCAGGCAGCTACAACCCTAAACTAACACCCTCCCCGGATTGCTAATAATCAAATGTAAACAATCAAATGCAGATATTTTTTCTTTTTCTTATGCCTTCTGATCTCTCTCTCTCTCTCTCTCTCTCTCTCTCTCTCTCTCTCTATGTCCACTACTTGATGTCCATACCCCCCCCCCCCCATACCCCCCCTCCACACCCCTGATTGTAAATAATGTAAATAATTCAATGTGATTATCTTGTGTGATGACTGTATTATGATGATAGTATATATGATAGTATATATCTGTATCATTAATCAATTTAAGTGGACCCCGACTTAAACAATTTGAAAAACTTATTCGGGTGTTACCATTTAGTGGTCAATTGTACGGAATATGTACTTCACTGTGCAACCTACTAATAAAAGTCTCAATCAATCAATCAAAGACAACATTCGAACTGGAATTGTTTTGTAGTTTTTGCAAATATTAGCTCATTTGGAATTTGATGCCTGCGACATGTTTCAAAAAAGCGGTAGCAAGTGTCAAAAAAGACTGAGAAAGTTGAGGAAAGCTCATGAAACACTTGTTTGGAAAATCCCACAGGTGAACAGGCTAATTGGGAACAGGTGGGTGCCATGATTGGGTAGAAAAGCAGCTTCCATGAAATGCTCAGTCATTCACAAACAAGAATGGGGGCGAGGGTCACCACTTGCACGTAACATTGAATGCCCGTGACCTTGGACCCCTACGGCGGTACTGCGTCAAAAAGCGACATCTGTGTGTAAAGGATATCACCACATGGGCTCAGGAACACTTCAGAAAACCACTGTCAGTCACTACAGTTCGTCGCTACATCTGTATGCAAAGCAAAAGCCATTTATCAACAACACCCAGAAACGCCGCTGTCTTCGCGGGGCTTGAGCTCATCTAAGACAAACTCTACAGTACGATGTAATATTTGCAAATGAGACTCAGAAATGTATACGATATAGCAACCAGTCAGCACTGTTACCATGATGTCATTATCATAAAAAATGTCATTTTCTTATGAAACAATGTCAGAGATGTACTTTGGCGCAATACCATGAAAAGACTTGTACACGAGGAGAGCTCTTTTAAAATCTTTTAGAGCAACAGGAAGCCAGTGCAGTGACCGAAACACTGGATTAATATGGACT